>NW_007730247.1:48980-51974 GCF_000696425.1 Galeopterus variegatus | reverse complement strand
CTCTCTCTCTCTCTCTCTCACACACACACACACACACACACACACACGCACACACACACCCTGCAAATTGAATTTCAGTTGACATAATTACAGTATTAATGGGTTCAATGATTATATAAAGACCTAACTGATTAGAAAAAATAGTGATGTATTTAAAATCTTAGAGAATATCCAATTATTGTTTAACAACTTTTATTAACTATACAAATGGTCCCAAACACTTTGCATTGCTTTGGAGTCTCTATTAGCCAAGTAATAAGGAATTCTTGCATTTAGTATGTTATCTTAAGAATCTGTCATAGACAAACCAGTAAGTAGACCTAGAACCACACACCGACGTGTAATACACTGAACTAATGCAAAAAGAGCCATGTTCGTGAATTAGTAGAATGAGAAATAGCTTAAGTATGGTTTCACAGTTTTGTAGTAAGATTGTATCGATAAGTAACTTAATGAGCTAGTTTAGTAGGTCATCATCAAAAAGCAACTTAATTCCTTCTTTATTTGCCCTTTTAATACCTTTCTAAAGTCTAGTTTTTTCTTTACAACCTTTATTTTAGCCATTTAGCCATTACAGTACATCTTAGTCACAAGAGCAAACTCATTTCAATAATTAAAATTTCCAGTCCAGTCCCATCCAATGTAACATTATGACTTCACCATTTATTCAACATAAACATGTCTCTTGACCTAACTCAGTTCTGCCTCAGGTTTTGGGACCTGCAGAGCGGGAAGGAAGTGTGTGGGAAAAAATAATGCAGTAATAGTAAATAAGTAAACAAAAACACCTTCTGACATTGTATGAAAAGGTGTCCAAAGTTTTATTACAGTCTTGCTATATATGCTATAGCAAGAAAGCTCCTAGCACGCTAATTCAATAATTTCCTCTTGACAGGAACATTATATAAGAAAAGAGCATGGCCTGAAAATTACTGGACCATTAGATTAGACGCAAAGAGAAAAGAATGAATAAGGATCACTAGATGAATGATATTCGGTTGAATAGGTAAGTGAAGGGTAAATGATTTCCCAGAACAAGTCTTAATTTCATTTATTATCAGAAAATGGTTTAAGCATTTTATCATGAATACTAATTATTTACCAGAATGAGATTATAAATCACATAACACAAAAACTCAGTGTTCAAGATGAGTTTGGGGGTAATTTTTCATTCATAGAAGCTAGCCTCTTCTCACCCCAACTTTCTCTTTACTCCTCTTCTATTATTGACACAGGCAAAACGTTAAATGAAAAAGGCACAACCATGTGGTTGGGCAGGGTGTGATCTAGCCTTGTTGTCCTCTGAATCTGGTGGATATAGGCAGCTCACTCTTTCTCCCATGAATCACATCAATGGATGCATATGATGGTAACCCACCAGGAGCTCCCATCTGCAAGCATCAGCCAGAGCGGCATACTCCAGCTAGCTGCTTCTGACCTCTCCTGGTCATCTGGGCTTCTGAAGTTCTGTTCCTCTTTTTGGGGTCACATTACCCATCTAGATAGCCCTTTGGAGAAAGCTCCAGAAAGGATCTCACCCACATAGTCCTTGTCTGGTGAGGGCCCTATCTTTATCTCTACTCTGCTGCGTCAGGCCAGTCCAGGTACAGCATTTCATATTAGTCCTTATATTCTCTTAAATTCTGAGGGCACCTGTCAATCTTTCTGAGTATTTCTCTTGAAGCCTTTCTTACTTGAGGGTGAGATGGAAGAATCCCACACATACACTCACACTTAGACGTGGGAGGTAAGTGCAGGATACATCATTACGCTCTGAAAATTCTCCCTTATGGAATCCTCTCAATCGATACCTACTCTTTTATAGGATAGAGGGAGAGGACTTCTCATATTGGCAGAATCAGTTTTATAGGCTTTTCATTCATTCTAAATAATTCACTTTAGGTTATGTGAGTATTTACACCTGCTGTATGTTTCTTGGCCTTTGATAACTGGCCTTTCAACTGAAACCAAGAAGAAAAAAAAGAGTCCTATTTTAACACCATACGGCAAAAGTGAAGGAAAAGGAAAACAGCTCAGTTGAGTGGGCAAAGGAAGATGTTTTGCAAAAGTGAGACTTTTAAAAGGAAATGAGAAAGTAAACAGAGGATGTTTACCAGAGCTGTTTCTAACTTATTCACTAGAATTTTTACTCAACCCTAGAAAACCAGATGAAAAGAACTTGAGATGTTTACAGACCAGGAACAAGGTATAAGCGAAATTGTTCCTGTAGCAGTCTCATTTATTCATGCGTTCATTCATTCACTCAGTAGACATTTATTGAGTGCCTACTACGTGTGGCAGAGGAAGTACAGAGATGAAAATCGCATAACACTTGTTTCATACGATCTGTGATAATTTCATGACAGAGACAGACATGCAGTGAGATATGCCTACAAGTAAAATGATTCAAGAGAAAGAAGTTGAAACCTTAGTTACTGGCTAGTAGAAGAGATTATCAGTGATCAAAACTGACATATCTGTGATAATTTCATGACAGAGACAGACATGCAGTGAGATATGCCTACAAGTAAAATGATACAAGAGAAAGAAGTTGAAACCTTAGTTACTGGCTAGTAGAAGAGATTATCAGTGATCAAAACTGACACGAAATAGACCACGAGGAAACAGCATCTTAAAGCAACAATTGAAAAAATGAAGTGATATTCTGGTGAGTTCTAAGAAAGGAAAAGGCACATTGAAGACTTCGGTTCTCTGTTGGCCTACTAAGTTTGATTTGTTTTTATTGTCGTGAATGAGAAGCTGCACAAATCCTAGATATTTTTAAATAAATTAAGAAGGAAAAGTGATAAATCAAGAATGTTTTTAGCCAACTTGTTGATAGGTAATTCAATTAGGTAAAAAATACCAACAGCTTCCTTTTAGGAAGCAAATTCTCCATTTAAAAAAAGCAAATATGGGCCGGCCCGGTGGCACACTGCTACAGTGCGCCACTTGGGAGTGCGGCAGCGCTCCCACCGAGGGTTCGGATCCCAC
>NW_007730247.1:46170-48552 GCF_000696425.1 Galeopterus variegatus | reverse complement strand
TTAAATTCAATGGAACAAGGATTCCAGTGGACAATGGAGGTGACAGTTTTTCAAAACAGCAAAAGTCAATTGGCAACATGTACTTGGAGACAAGGTAGACATAATTAGTACAAACATCAAAGGCAGAATAGCATCACCGGGCCCTGAACTTCAGGGATCCACAGACAGGTTACAGTGCAGAATATTCTTACAAACAAGATGGATGAGCAGACAACACAGAAAATACAAGGAAATATTGCCCGTACTACGTAACCAAAACAGAATAAGAGTGGGTAAGGAAAAGGCAGATAGACATGGTAGCAGATATGGGAAGCTATAGATGGGCTCAGCAGCATCAGGTACAGCTCACAATGGCTGATCTAGTTACTACAAGTCCTTTAAGTCCATCCAATTAAAACAGATCATTGCTGATCCCCCTCTATGAAACTACCCCTAAAGGAAACCTACCAGCCACTTGGTAACAAAGGACAGCAATTCATTTTGACAAGGATCAACATTTATTCCAGATTTGGGTTTGACTTTTCTGTCTGCAGTAATTTGATTTAACTCAAGCATTTTAAATGTCTGATTTGTCATCATGCAATCCTGCATATATCATCTCTGACCAAAGGATTCACTTTTCAGCTAAAGAGATGCTACTATGAGACCATGATCACAGATTCACTTTTTCTGCAATTTAGCAAATTACCCAGAAACAACTGCCTCCTACAACTTTAGAATGGCCTCTGAAAGACTTGACTAAGGCACTAGTGTGGAGATGATATCATGCAGTGTTGGGACACTAACATTCAATATGCTATATATACACTTGACCCTTAAACAATATGGGTTTGAACTGCGCTCGTCTACTTGTATGTGATTTTTTTCAACACATATATATATACAGTTCTGGAAATGTACATTCTCTTCCTTATGATTTTCTTTTCTCTAGCTTACTTTATTGTAAGAATACAGTTTTAATACATATAACATACAAAATATGTTCTAATCAACTGTTTATATTACCGGTAAGGCTTCCAATCAACAGTAGGCTAATTAATAGTTAATTTTTGAGGAGTCAAAAGTTATACATAAAATTTCAATGGTGTGGGGAATCAGTACCCCAGTGTCTGCATTGTTCAAGGGTCAACTGTATACACTTTAAACCAATAGGCATTAGATGATGCTGAATCGCTGGAAGGCAGAGTATACAGATCTGGAATCTAACTCAGATTAGAAGTAGCCCCTCTCACTATTACTCTCACCTTGGGATATTTGTGCATCCTTTCCCATAAACTTTAAGTTCTGCTGAATTATAGGTCCTACTTTCCAGGGAAAGGATGCACCTAGCAGAAGAGCTTCTAAGGCATCCACAAAATCTAAAGTTAGGGCTAGGCTACTGTCTAGTCATTTGGGGCTTTTTAATGCCAGTATACTAGTAGGTAAAAAATAGATTTACTATAATTGCAGGGGGAAGTGACACTGATTATCATGAAGAGATAATGCTACTGCTTCACTGTAGAGAAGGGATGAGTATTTCTGGAATTTAGGAGACTGACTACTTTTCTTGGTACTTCTAAACCCTAAATGTGCAATTTCTTGACAAGGCATGGTAACCAGGGGTTTCAGCCACTCAGGGTGAAGACCTGTGTTTAAGGCTAGGTTTCCCCAGAAGCAGACCCTGACACAAGGATTCTTATAAAAAGTTATTTATTAGGGAGATGTTTGTAGGAAAAAACTAATAGTAGGCAAGGTGAAATTGGACTGAGAAGGGATGAAGGCCAAGCAAGGGTATGATGTCAGGCAAAGATCCATGGATAGAAACTATTCCCATTCCGCGGGAGAGCTCTGGGGACAGTGCATGTCACATCTCAGCATAGTATTAAACAGAGGTAAAAGAACTGGAGTAGTTATATCCTCGCACCTGCCAGTCATTGATTAAGAGCTGCCCCTTATGTGGATCTAAATTCCCACGTATTCCTGAGTCTACCTATCTGTAACCAAAGTAGGTTCTAGCAGCCTGAGCATAACTCAGTGACAAAGGGATGCAGATACTGACTGCTGGACATGAAAGAACACTGAGAGGCAGCATGCACAAAAAGATGGTGAAAAGACCAAGGGGATGCGGGCAAGGTATCTGCTGCAGCTTATATGGGTTACCCTAGTAGACAAGCAACAGCGATCAGCAAAAATGCTAGGCGAGAGTGTAAGGAAATATAGAATGGATGGTAGAGAAGAGAAATAATGAATATTGTTTGTGGTCTTGGGACTAATGGCAGTAGTAGAGACTAAAACTTGAAGCTTGTCCTCCCAATCCTTGTAAGTCTTTTTTTTTTTTTTTTTTTTTTTTAAAAAATCATGGTTAGCCCCCACTTTGAAATCAATGGAATTTGAGCATGCAAG
>NW_007730247.1:44329-46130 GCF_000696425.1 Galeopterus variegatus | reverse complement strand
TTTTTTTTTTTTTTTTTTTTTTTTTTAAGAAATCATGGCTAGCCTCCACTTTGACATCAATGGAACTTGAGCATGCAAGGGCTAGACTGGACCAAGTGCAGTCAGTGTCCCACCTTTATTCTTTGAGCCTTTCTATTATGATGTTCTCTGGAAAACTTCCAACTTCCAGGATCTGTGTGTCTGAGGCTTTTAGATCCCTACAAAACAGTTCTGCCCACAGGTGCAGCAGGCTGAAAGTGCCAGGAAATTGATACATTTTCTCTTTCTCCTTCTTGCTAGATAGAAACAATCTTCACCCAATTCCAATGTATAAATATGACTCTTTCTTGCCCCTCTGGTAGGATAATTATGAGGCATGCATTTTACAAAATTTCCCTTAGCTTCCCTCTGGGATTAAGCTGTTTTAATATGCATCGTTTCTCTAGAAGCTGTCCTTCCCTTTCTCGCTTCCCTACTCCCTGTTGATGTTTTCTCCCTTCCACATAAACTACTTGCACTCAAATCCTTGTCTCAGGGTCTGCTTTGGGGGGAATCCAAACTGTAATAACAAACTACATGGTTCTTGGGCCCTTTACATGGAAGTCTCTTATCTACATCAAGTATATAAAAGCATGGAGATGCAAGAGTGATGTGGGGAGAATCTTTGGAGAAAGATTTTAGAGTGTTGTGAGTCTTACCTCTAAAAAAGAGGGAGAGCAAAAGGCTGCCTCCTTCTACAACTAAAGGGTATTAAGAAGGGCTACAGTGACAGAGAGGGTGGTTTATGTTTTCTGAAGTTTAGAGGCTCAGGGGACTTGACCACCTTAACCTTGACTGCAAACAGAGGAGCTAGCTAGTTCCTTCTTGCAGAGAGAGGTAGCTAATCTGTTCAGAGTAAAAAAATACTTTAGTATTTCCCAAGAACCAATGTGGGCCATGGAATAGAGAAAGCCAACTCAAGGTAAGCTTCTTCCCTATAAAACTGCAAGCGGGGAAGGGCAAATGATCTCTAGCAGTGAATATCTGTTTGGAGGGCACTGCTGGAAAACCAGGAGCTAAGCAGAGAGCAAACAGCTGGAGGAACAGTGTGCACAGCAGAGACAGCTTGGGATATATAACCAAAGGGGCCCTCAGAGGAGTTTCCAAGAATCCATGATAAGTCAGTTTTAAGTATCACGTAGCCCTAGAGAGAACGATGGCAGCTTATAACCCACATCAGCAAAATAAGAGCTTTTTTTTCCTTCTTTTTCCTCTTTCTCCTCCATTCCAGCCCCAGAGGTAAAAAACAGCAGCTTTTAAGTGGGAGAGTAGGCTAGCAAGGAAGAGAAAAGAAACCCTCCTTGCTCTTCTCTCTAGAGGGCAGGGAATCTACAGGCCTTACCCCCTGCCATAGGCTGGACATTCTATTTTTTTTAACCAAAACTAGGTTTTGTAATTTAAAGAAACCACTGGATTTTCTTTTCTTTTTTTTCCCCCACTGGTCCCAGAAACCTCATGGCACTTATTATGTGTTGACTTGTGTCTCCCAAAAAGTTATGTTGAAATCTTAACCCCTGAAAACTGTAAGTGTGATCTTATTTGGAAATAACATCTGTGCAGATATAATCAGGTTAAGAAGAGGTCATGGGGGGGCTAATCTAATAAGACTGGTGTCCATTTCTTATAAGAAGAGGAAAAACACCACGTGAAGATGGACATAAGAATCAATGACCGTGATGATGAGGCAGAGATTTGAGTGATGCATCTATAAGCCAAGGAATGTCAGGGATTGGCAGCAAACCACCAGAAACTAGGAAAAGTCAAGGAAGGATTCCCCTGTAGG
>NW_007730247.1:42839-43957 GCF_000696425.1 Galeopterus variegatus | reverse complement strand
TCAGGGATTGGCAGCAAACCACCAGAAACTAGGAAAAGTCAAGGAAGGATTCCCCTGTAGGGAAAGATTCCCCTTCGGAGAAAGCATGGTCCTGCTGACACCTTGATTTTGGACTTATAGCCCCCAGGGTGTGAGATAACAAATATCTGAGTCACCTAGTTTGTGGTACTTTGTTATAGCAGTCCTGGGAAACTAATTTAGGGCCTGCCAGCATTTTCAAATCATGTCAAGAAAAAAGCTTCCAAGGGACCCTAACTAAATAAATGTTAAAAGCACAATAGGAACAATCTGAAAATGAAATTAAGAAAACAATTCCATTTATGATAGCATCAAAAAGAATAAAATATTTAGGAATAAAATATTCTCAGGAGGAACTGATAAGGAGAACTAGCTCAGGCTGAGTGTGGGGCAAAGTACAGGGGTTCAGGAAAAGAAGAGAAACTTAACCAAAGTTTTTGGTTAACCAGTATTTTGTTCTGATTGATCAGTGGGGACAAAACAGTTCAGCTAATCATTTATGAAATGATGCTAAGAATGGAAATTCAGAGGGTCTGTATCTGGCATTCATAGGTAATTAAGGGGGCATCTGTGAGATTTACCTTGTTATATGGTGAGGGAGGGTGCTTTTTGCAGTAAGCAATTTCCCAGAACATGAAAATGTAGGGGGATTTTTTATGTTAATACTATTTTCCAGGAGCACAGGACTCAGATAAAATTTAACATTGCCATTACTTATACACCAAGATTACTACTTTCAGCACCAGCTGAAGGAAAAGAAAAAGGACAAAATTTCATAAAGTTCTGAGATCCAGAGCCCCCAGGGGAAGGTGTTATAAACAGGAGCAAAGGATGAACAAGGCCTGAGAGCAGAGCAAATGAGAACGCAGTCATAATCCTCTCTAACTCTCTAAGCAAATCAGAGAACCCCCAACCTGGCAAGAGGAGACAGGCCAGTTTCAATGCACTAGACCCGGAATAGAAAAATGCCTACTTAGCATTGCGTATTAGACAGGGGGAAACTGTCAACCCGATTTTCAGAATTAGATCAGGGAATTAAGGCTACCGATAACCAAATTTTTATTTCACCAACCTTGCCAGGGCTGTTCATTAATGCTAAG
>NW_007730247.1:40431-41325 GCF_000696425.1 Galeopterus variegatus | reverse complement strand
AACTTATGAGTGAGGACATGGGGTATTTCTCTTTCAGTGCCTGTTTTATTTCACCTAACATACTTTTCTCCAGGCTCATCCACGCTGATGTGAATGGCAGAATTTCATTCTTTTTTGTGCCCAAGTAGTATTTCATTGAGTATATATACCACACTTCCTTATCCAGTCAACTGTTGATGGACATTTAGGTTAGCTACTGTAAATAGAGCTGTGATAAATATAGCAGTGCAGGTATCCCTTTGACATGATGATTTCCGTTCCTTTGTGTATATACCCAGCAGTGAAATTGCTGGATCATATGGCAGTTCTACCTGTAGTTTTTTGAGGAACCTCCATACTTGAGACACATCCATTGTTTTCCATATTGGCTGCACTAATTTACATTCCCACCAACAGTGTAGCAAGGTTCCTCTTTCTCTGCATCCTTGTCAGTATTTGTTATTCTCTGTCTTTTTGATCATGGCCAGTCTGAGTGGCATGAGATGATATCTCAGTGTGGTTTTGATTTGCATTTCCCTGATGCTGAGCGATGTCAGCATTTGTTCGTGTGTCTGTTGGTCATTTGTATACCTCCCTTGGAGAAATGCCTATTCAGCTCCTTGCCCATTTTTTAATCAGGTTATTTGTTTTCTTACAGTTAAGTTATTTGAGTTCTTCATATATTCTGGATATTAATCCCTTGTTAGATACATAGTTTGCAAATATTTTCTTCCATCCTGTAGGTTGTCTTTTTGCTCTGTTGTTACTTTTGCTATGCAGAAGCTATTTATTTTGATATAATCCCAATTGTTTATTATTTTCTTCTGTTGTCTGTGTTTTAGGGGTCTTATTCTTAAAGTCTTTGCCCAGTCCTACTTCCTGAAGTGTTTCCCTTATGTTTTCTCTTAGTAATAT
>NW_007730247.1:36888-39104 GCF_000696425.1 Galeopterus variegatus | reverse complement strand
AAAAAAACAACTTTTTGTTTCATTGATCTTTTGTATCATTTTGAGGGTCTTTATTTCATTTAGATCTGCTCTGATTTCTGTCTGTCTACTAGTTTTGAGATTGGATTGTTCTTGTTTTTCTAGTTCTCTGACCTGTAGCTTTAGATTGCTTATTTGAAACCTTCTTTTCTTTTGGTGTAAGCATTTATTGTAATAAACTTCCCTCTTAGTACTGCTTTTGCTGTATCCCACAGGTTTTGGTATGATGTGCCTTTATTTTCATTGGTTACAAGAATTTTTTTTTATTTCCTGTTAAATTTCTTCTTGGACCTAGGAGTATGTTGTTTAATTTCCATATGTATAGTTTTCAGAGTTTCACTTGTTATTGATTCTAGTTTTAATCCATTGTGGTCCGACAAGACACTTGAAATGATTTCAATTTTTTAAAAATTTGTTGAACTTGATTTGTGACCTAACATGTGGACTATCCTGGAGAATGTTCCATGTGCTGATGAGAAGAATGCATATTCTGTAGTTATTGGGTGAAATGTTCTGTAGATATCTGTCAGGTCCAATTGGCCTATGGTGTAGTTTAAATTTTGAATTTCTCTGTTGATTTGTTGACTAGATGATCTGTCCAATGCTGAGAAAGGGGTGTTCAAGTCCCTAACTATTATCGTATTGAGGCCTATCCCTTTCTTTGGGTCTAATAGTGTTTGCTTTATTTATCTGGGTGCTCTGGTGTTGGGTGCATATATATTTATAATTGTTAAGTCTTCTTGCTGAATAGATCCCTTTACCATTATATAATGTCCTTCTTTGTCTCTTTTTAGGGTTTTGGTTTAAAGTCTATTTAATTCAATATAAGAATAGCTACTCCTGCTGGTTTGGGTTTTAATGTAAAAATTATAGATGTTCAAATGGAAGAATAATATTTAGAGACACAATAGAATAAAAATTTCCTCACATGAAGAGAGGTTCTTAAATGCAAAAGATTCACTTGTTTCCAGGAAATTTTAGTGAAAGAAAAAGGCTCAAGTTGGACCTATCTTAGTAATTTTTTTATTTAAACATTAATTGTGATCTTATAATCAACGAGAGTGAATTTAAAAATAAAAATTAAAGAGTAAATTATGAAAGAGAGAGAGAAGTAGAAAAAAAAGAATAAACTGCGAATGAGAAAATGAATGGAAGATACAAATGGGAGTTTTGGTTTGGTCAAAGATTTCTTATATTTTTTTACAAGAATATAATACACAGTTACATAATAACAAACTTGAAAATTCTAATATAGACATTTTGACAGGAACAAGTAAAAGTTCAAAAACTGATCTAAGTTTGAAAACTAAGTAGGTCAAAGAGAAGTCATGGAATAAACTGAAATATAATAACATATGTCTTAAAAGTTTACCTTCAAATAAATTTCCTCGTATAGATAATAATTTAAACCAGATCTTTTATATTTTTGAGTAGCAGAAAATTCCAAAAGATGTAATCACTTCCATATTCTGCAACATTTTGTAAAAGTGTCCAATTCATTTTATTCCTGAGCTTAATATCACATACGTAGCCACACACACACACACACACACACACACACACACACGCATGCATGCATGCACACACACCCCAAAAGTAGATTAATTTCACCATAAACCCTGTTAATATTTAGACGTGCTTCTATTCATTGGAGTTTCTTTTCTAGAAACTCTATTGAAACAATAAAGGAGAAAATGAAAAATAACAGATGTACCCTTGGCAAAAAGGATACAATTATCAGAAATAAGAGAGAAAGAGGCGTATATAAGCATGTTTATTGCATTATTATTTAACAATAAAAATTAAAAATTGGAACCAAACTAAATATCAAACTAACATAAATTACTTTTTAAATTTATTTTTAAACTTTTTACTACTGGATATTTTACATGTATTTATTTTATTAACAGAAAAAAAATCTAATTTTTGAAAGTTTATTATAGAAAGTAAAGCCTCCCAAAAATATGTACAAGTATATATACAAATAGTAGATGATTTACCTATAGCTCACATCAACTGCATGCAGTCTAACTAATCTAAATGTTGAATTATTGGAAATATACTGATGCAGATGGGGGTAAACCTACCCATCCTTGAACTTCTGATTTATAAGGTATAGGTACTTGTCACGAGCTTTAGCTTTTCTACTTCCCCAACCTATGTTTACTAAACATCTTTGCTAAATTTGATACTAATTA
>NW_007730247.1:35162-36252 GCF_000696425.1 Galeopterus variegatus | reverse complement strand
CTACAAATTGATCTATAACTTCATGATAACTATGCAGATATTTTCACATAGCTATACACAAGACAGTCTTACCCAAAGCAATGACGCTGCTGATATTATCTTACCAAATTTACATCCCTCTGGCTTCCCAAAGCTCCCATGGTATTAGCTTTTATTCCTGTATCTTAAGTTCAAATTGAAATATTTCTTATGTATTATTCAAATCTATTTCCTTGAACTAAATTTCTCCACCTCTTAAGAGAACAGTAATCTATTAATTCATACTAAAGTGAGATGAAATGTTTGTTTGTTTGGCATATTACCTATCCCAAGGCATCAGCACTTTAAGAAAAGTATGAGTTCACTTGCTCATAGAGGCAAAATTTTAGCTAATATATTTGAAGATATAGGGTCCTTTCTGGCCAAATTACCACACATGTACATACACACACACATACACAAATATACATTATATTGGATATAATAGAACCTAGTATGTTTTTTATAGAAGATAGCGGAGTACCCAATCCAAACACCCTTCACTGGGCTGGCAAACCCATCTCTAGCCACTGTGAGTAAGTGCTGGCTTCTTATGGTCCGTAGTTCTACCTTCCTCTATTGAATTGTCCTTAGCTGATGGGAGTTAAGGGAGGCTTATGCCCCAACCTCACCATCCAACCACATGCACAAACCCATAACATTGAATAATCATGTCAGCCCCTTGCCTCAGGGGGTCAGGGTCGGGGTGGGGGAGAGTGGATTAAGTGGACTTTATGTTACCGTTTATGCTCCTGAACACTCCCCTGTGAACCAGGCCAAGTCTGGGTTTTACCTGAAACTAACCATATCTTTAGTCAGTTCACTTCCCTCCATCCTGCTTCACGCTCTTCTGTAGAAGGTTTTCCTGAACACCACCATTCCCTCAATAAAACATGAGTACCTGAACCTCTGTCTCAGGCTCTGCTTCTAGGGAAACCAACCAAAAACACATTGTACGCTATGTTCTTTTTTCTAGTATACTAATACTAGCTTCTTTTTTTCTAAGATTACTTGACATTTAACTTGATCAAGATCTGAATTGAGGGCCAGCCCATGGCTCACTTAGGAGAGT
>NW_007730247.1:34153-34852 GCF_000696425.1 Galeopterus variegatus | reverse complement strand
GCTGATAACACCAAGGCCATGGGTTCAGATCCCTATATAGGGATGGCCGGTTAGCTCACTTGGGAGAGTGTGGTGCTGACAACACCAAGTCAAGGGTTAAGATCCCCTTACTGGTCATCTTTAAAAAAAACAAAACTGAATTGACCCAGTTGACCTATTGATAAAAACATCACATCCAATTGTTAATGAAAATAAGGAAGAAATTAAAGCAAAATAGAAGAAGGGATAGGAGATGAATGTTTCAGTTTCTGTGACTGAGAGGGCTTTGTTTTGTTTTTTGTTTTATCATTACAGAGTATAAATATTTTTTTGTGGTCCTTTACCAATTTATCCCTATTTTTGTTTCTGTTTTTGTTTTTAATAAATATATACATTCCTGTGTCATAGAGATGATGCTTCAGTCCTGAAATAACTTCTTTGTTGCTTTGCCTCCCACATATTTATCACCCCTTTTCCCCAGGTGACAGAGCCACCAAAGATTACTCAAAGCCCATCTCTTCTGAGCAGTGAGAAGCCTCAAAAAGGGGTTAATTTCCCTGAACCCTCAAGAGTGAGGCATTCCTTCCATTTGGGAAGTTAACCATGAATTGGGGTTCCCTTCCTACCTTTATTCTCCAGGCCAGCAAGTTACAGGAAGCGAACACAGGTGGGGTTTTTTCTAAGTACCATTTAACAAGTTTAACAATAGAAGCTGGTAAC
>NW_007730247.1:0-33662 GCF_000696425.1 Galeopterus variegatus | reverse complement strand
CAAGTTTAACAATAGAAGCTGGTAACATGCAATTAAGTCAATCCACTAACAAAAGCTTGATCTTAGCAAACATTCTCTTCTTACAGCAATTTCCCAATATCTTTAAATATCAATCAGTAACCTGTCTTTGAGCCAGCAACCTTGCTGTGTTACAATTCTTTATCTTACAACAGAGACTTTATAGCCTGGGAAAAATTTCCTGTCCTTTGCAAGGTCAATATTTGAAACTGCAAGGCTTTGGAAAACCAGGCCCTGTGAAGTACATTTATTTAATGAATATTCCACACTTCTTCCTTTGCCAACCCCCAGCTCAATATTATTCACAACCTTCATGTCTTTTTTCACAAATCACGTCCATCTGAAAACCTGTTCAGATTATCAAAATGAATGCACACAGATTTTTTACAATATTTTTCTGTGCACATAAATCTATGCTTTTGCTGGGGGACTTACCTAAATTAAGTTTTAAAACTTATATTTTTATGTATTTATATAGACTGTACATATCCACTACATAACAAGCACTAAGATACTACTGAAATAAAATATTTGCTTAGAAAATATCAGTGAAAACAGAGCAACTATGAGTATTTATAGTCTATTGGGGGCAAAAAACTCAAACATTTATATTTAGACTAGAAATGCATGTGCAAGCTTCAAAATTTTCAGAAATATTTTCCTCTGTTTTCAGCATCTTTGTTAATGAGAGCAACTATGAGTATTTATAGTCTATTGGGAGCAAAAAACTCAAACATTATATTTAGACTAGAAATGTATGTGCAAGCTTCAAAATTTTCAGAAATATTTTCCTCTGTTTTCAGCATCTTTGTTAATGAGCAAATAAAGCATCCTGTCACCTAAAATATAAAGGCAAGGGATCTGAAAACAAGACATGTCATGTGAGCACTTTTTCTTTGCAATGACAAAGTCAAATCTACAGAGAAAAAAAAGAGGCTTGTAATGGGACATAAGTGGTTGTGAGAAAAGACATCACAGGCCTTTTCCTGACAGAAAGACTGAGATTTAATCACCCCAAGCTGCTTTTGCAGCCGCTGCTGAGGCACGTTAGCTTCACTGTCAGGGAGCAGGATGTCTGTCAAGACCGCAGTAAAGCAAATGGAATCACTGCCAACGCGCAGCCTACGGACAGCAGATGAGCCACACATGCCATTTATTTCACTTCTGCACATTTTGATCTTGTGTTGTGCTATCTATGGAAAACACCGAGCCTGTATATCACTACAAAGGGATATGGAGGGAGAAAAGATTGTTATTAAAACTATGAAAAGCGAGAGAGAAAAAAAGCTTCTTTGGAGTTTATTTAAGATACTCGACAGAATCCTACCGCTGAGCAAAGCAGATTCATTGTAATCATAACTTCAAAAGCTATTACATTTTACAGGCACGTAATTAAAAATTTGACTTGGAAAGAGGGATGGGATAATGAGCTTTGCATGTTCTGTGTATTATAGTAATAGTTCCATATGTAGGCATGTCCCTTAAATCAGCTAAGTCCTCACACTGCTTGTGTGACCTTGAACAAGTGACTTCACCTCTTTGTTAGTCTGTGTGCAAAGCGGTCTTACGGGTACCTCCTAGCTTAATAGAAGAAAAATAAGATAATACGTGTAAAATCTTAGACAGATTAACTCTCTTCCATTTCATACACCTAGAGTAAATTTCCAAGTTATCAGACTTTACATTATGTATCACCTTCTAACTCATTGTTACCATCATAATTGTTCAATAAATATTTGTTATTAAAATACTATGTAAAATAAAAATAATAATTGTGTGTTCTAATGCTCACCCTTACTGGGAAAATGTGAGTCTGCATGGATGATTGCAAGAAGACAAAAGAGAAACATTGTCACAGTATTGGAAAAAGAACTGATTAAATATATAATTTTTATTAATTTCAGAATTGATTCCTCTTAATACATTTTTATGCCTTCAGGAGTAGAATTACATGAACCTCTTAATACATTTTTATGCCTTCAGGAGTAGAATTATATGAAACTTGACGCATTCAAACAATTACTACAGAAGGGATTTTTTAGCCCTTGTGAAATTATGAAATAAAGCTATGATCATAACAATAGCTACTAAATATTGAGCTGACACTGTACTCTCTAGAGGTATTTACAGTGGGTTGAATGGTGGCACACCCCTCCCCTCAAAAGATATGAGGGTACTTCAAAAAGTTCATAGAAAGATTTGTATTATCTGTTAATTCTATTTTTCTGTGAACTTTTTGAAGTACCCTCATATATCTAACTGGAACCCGTGAATGTGAACTTATTTTTGTAAAATGGGTAAAGATGTAAATAAAGATCTTGAGACAAGATCATCCTGGATTATAGGCCTTAAATCCAATGACAGGTGTCGTTATAAGAAAAAAGGCCAAGGAATATTGGAGACACACAAGAGAAGGTCATGTGAAGACAGAGACAGAGATTGGAGCCCCAAGGAATCTCAACAGTCACCAGAAGTTAGAAGAGACCAGGAAATATCTCCTTTGTAACCTCCAGAAGGAGTGTGGTCCTATCGACACCTTGATTTTATATTTCTGGCCTCCAGAACTTGAGAGAATAAATTTTTGTTTTTTAAGCCTCCATGTTTGTGACAACTTGTTACAGTAGCCATAGGAAACTAATACAGTATTTTCATATTACTCTCATAAAATAACTATTAGAAGCAGATGCTACTGTCCCATTTTGTATATTAAGAAACTCTGTCTTGGAAAGGAAAGTAATTGACTCAAGGTCACTGAGCTAGAGAGTGGCTGAGCCAGGACGTACACCCAGTTCTATACAGCTTTAAGGTATTTTTCTTTAAAGCCAATTTTAAATCTTCCCTCTTCTAATTCCACCACTTCCCTCTCCTATTTCCATGGTTTGTTTCTTATCATTTCTTTACTATTTCCTAGAAAAAATGAGTAAGTTTATGCTAACCATGCATTAAGGTCATTTAACTTAGATTGTTTTAAGTCCAGTAGCTCCCAAAGTGGGTTGAGTAATAAAGAAACATTGAAGATCTGCATAGTTGAACAAAGCACCATAAGGTCATTCCTAAAGTTCACTTGGCATCTCAGAGTCTAAGGAGACACTGCCTGAATGACTTTGTATTGAGAGTGCTGAACCTTAATAGCAACATCAAACCTCCTACCTCTTATTTATTCATAATTTTTGAAAGGAGCCGCTGGGTTTCTAGATGATTATTACCAAGATCTGAGAGTTGCCAGATCATCTTTGAGACAACTCTGATTGGCCCCACTAAAACAAGCCACTGTGTAAAAATAGCAATTGCCAGGGGATATTCCCGAGACAAAGTCAGAACTGCCAATCAATTCCAGCCCGGGGCATCCATGTCCACCACCAGGAGGTCAACTGTCACAGATTATTTACAAAGATAAGTCTGGAAATGGCTCCCCTATCCTGTTCTCTGTATTATTTTATTTTCCTTTGTCCTCACATCTATTTTTTTAAGAGGTTTCTTGAGGTAAAATTTAAATACGATGAAATTAACCCATTTTAACTGTACATTTCATGCATATTGGCAATGTATACAGTCATGTAACCACACAATCAAAATTTAGGACATTTTCATCACCACAAAAATTTTTCTGTGCCCTTTTGAGGTCAATCCCTTTTCTCCACCCCTCGCCTTCAGCATCCATTATCTGCTTTCTGTCACTATATTTTTATCTTTCCTAGAACTTCATGTAAATGGAATCAAAGGATATGTAGTCTTTTATGTCTGATTTCTTCCACTGACTATGGTGTTTTTGAAGTTCATTCAAAATACAGAATGTTTTACATTGTTCAGTAGTTCATTCCTGTTTATTACTGAATCTCCATTCTATGGCTGCACCACATTGTTTTTTTCATTTTGAACATTTGAACTGTTTTTTAATTTGAGTATATTATTAATAATCCTCATCACAGCTAATTTTGTTTGTTTATATTTACCTCACTTTTCTTTTTTATCTTCCTTTTTTCAGTATCTTCAAGATACTTCCTCTTTCCTATCCCAAACTGATAGGAAATAAAGTTCAAGGTGCCTAGGGCATTGGTTCTCAACTGGGGATATGTGACGATACTTGAAATCATTTTTGATTGTCATGGCTTAGAGGGGGTGGTGCTACTGTCATCTAGTGGATAGTACCCAGGAATGCTGTTAAACATCCTACAATACACAGGGCAGCCTCACACAACAAAGAAGTGTACAACATAAAATGTCGACATTGCTGAGGCTGAGAAACAAAGGCTTAGGGAAGGATCTTATAAAGAAGAACTTTCCATGCTATTGCTACGTTACAAATGTTGGCATTACCAAAATTCACATATTGGAACCTATATGCAATGAGATAGTAATAAGACATGGGGCCTTTTGTGAAGTGATTAAGTCATGAGGACTTCACCTTCATAAAACCTTATAAAAGAGATTGAAAAGAGCTACGTTTTAGGCCGGCCAGTGGCTCACTCGGGAGAGTGTGTTGCTGATGACACCAAGGCCACGGGTTCAGATCCTTATATAAGGATGGCCAGTTGGCTCACTTGGGAGAGCATGGGCTGACAACACCAAGTCAAGGGTTAGGATCCCCTTACCGGTCATCTTTTTACAAAAAAGAAAAAAAAGAGCTACGTTTTCCCTTCCTGCCATATGAAGTTGAAGCAAGAAGGTACCATTTTTAAACAAGGATGGCTCTCACCAGACACTGAATCTGCTGGGGCCTGATCTTGGGCTTTCCAGCCTCCAGAACTCTGAGCAATAAATTTCAATTGTTTATAAATTACCAAATCTAAGGTATTTTGTTATAGCAGTACAAACAGATTAAGACACTCATTATGAGGTGGGAATTTTAAATAAAAATATCTTTCATATTTCTGGGGAAAAAACCCAGAATTCAAGGAGTAACTTTCATTTTTACAGATACAGGCTTCAGGTGAGTGCATAGACTTCTGGTAAAAATATACAAGGTAATATGAGAATCACTGAATGGATTAATAATTTTGTTCAGGAAATCACTTAGCTCCCAGCAGCCATCTTTACTTGGTTAATGTGTGCTGATCAGACAGCAGTTTATAACTCAAGTGTATCAGGACCTAGGAGGAGAAAATGGCTTTTTGTCAGTAGTCCCTAGCAGCCATAAACAGTAACAGTGTTACACTGCTCACTTTCCTTCTCCAGAGTCTACTCATATATCCTTAAATCCTTCTAGATCAGAGGTGTCTAGGCATCTCACCAGTTTGCAGCCTCAGCAAGGTAAAGAAACAATTCTTAACTTGAAGAAATGGCCACTTAAGACAATGACTGTATCATATTTTAGGATAATCTTTTGGAAACAAGTTCAAGGAACACACATATTAACAGTTACCTGAATTTAAAAGGAAACATTTCATTTACTCAGTAATGTCATTAGTCTTCAAACCTTTCATATAATATTCTCGAAAGGGCATGGATTTGAAACCAGGCTAATTTGAATTTTATTCAAGGCTCCAATACTTGCATTTTGTACAAAGAGGGCCAAATCTCTTAACTTCACTCACCCTGAGCATCTTCAACTATAAAATGGAGAAAACAACAGCAAACTCACAGTTTGTGTAGGGTTTTAATAAGGTATTTTATATGACAGGCCTGCCACGTAGTGTGCATTTGACAAAGGTTGATTTTCTTGTTGTTTTCAATTGTCACCTTCAAATCAAGGGATTTTTAAAAAAAACTAACATTATCATCAAAAACAACAATTAGTAAGATTTGTTTATATAAATATTTAAATATTATGCATACAATGCACTTAATGGGTATATTTCTTACCTAATATTAATGAAATCTAAGAGTTAGACTCATATACAGTACTAAGGAAAATTTCACAAGGCCCACTAATAGAGCAAAATAATTTGCAAAAGAAAAAGTCACAGGATAACTTTAACCTAGCTGAAGTTATGCATAATTTTTAAAATAAGAAAAAATATCTGATTTGTGACACTGAACTAATTTATCAGTGCTTTATTATTGAATGTGTTCATAATTCATATACTGTACTTCACCCAAATGAACTACAAAAAAAAATTGAATTAGCCATGCTGTTTGAGACAAATATACATCTTTTCTCTCATACATTATTTTCTCATCTCTCCCTTTAAGAATTTTTTTTTTTTTTTGTCTTTTTTGTGACCTGCCGCACCGCACTCAGCCAGTGAGTGCACCGGCCATCCCTATATAGGATCCGAATCTGCGGCAGGAGCGCTGCTGCGCTCCCAGCACCACACTCTCCCGAGTGCGCCACAGGGTCGGCCCAAGAATTTTTAATTTTATTTTTTTATTTTTATTTATTTATTTTTTTTCCTTTTTGTCTTTTTTTTTTTACTGGCCGGTAACGGGATCACAACCCTCGGTGTCGCACCCATACCGGGGACCGGCAACGGGATCGCAACCCTCAGTGTTGCGCCCACGCCGTGCTCAGCCAGTGAGCGGAACCGGTCACCACATGGGATCCAAACCCTCGGCGGGAGCGCCACTACGCTCTCAAGCGGCGCACTCTCCAGTGCGCCACTGGGCCGGCCCAAGAATTTTTAATTTTAGATTAATACTTCTCTTTTGAGCTATAAAACCATTTGAGACACATTATACTTGCAAGATGTTGTAAAAAAAAAAATTATATTATTAATTTCTAATTCAAAATTATGGGGTTTTTTTCCCTAAATTCACACTTTCAATGGAAGTAGAATACCTGAGTCTCTTTACTCTGCACATAAAAATGGGAGGAAGGAAGGAAAGGAAAAAGGGAGGAAGAAGGGAAAGGGAAAAGAAATAGAAATGTGTCCCATTCAAATGAAAGAGACAATTCCTCCTCTCCTCTGGGGACCTCCATTCTTCTTGGTCTTTGGGGTTTTGCCTCATGGAAAGTGCTAACACTCATGATACTAATCTATTCAGTGATATATAGAGATCCTGTTCCTCTCTCCAAAAAGAAAATAGAAACAGATGTCTTTCTTTATGCAGGGATTCCTGAGGGAATTACATCACTAATGAGGAGAGGAGCTGGAAGAAGGGGAAAAAAAGCTATGCCCAGAGGCAAAAATGTGGAGTGGGACTTTTATTTGATGATCTCCTAGAAATTAAGTGCACTATTGGAGCAATAGAGACAAAAATTCTTCTGTAGGGAATGGCTTTTCCAAATACTTTTCTCAAGTAGCCAATTCCAGATTTTTAGTAGCTTTAGTTAAATTAGAGCTGCTTCTAATTGATTGGAAAGATGACACTGGCTGTTACATGAGAATATCTTAACATACTCTCCTAAAATCAGTTTCAAGGATTTTATCTTATCTCAATAGTTAATGAGACAGTTTCATGTGAAATTGAACTGGATATTGAAGAAAGACACAAAAACATAAGGAGAGAGTTTGAAAAAAAAATAGAGAAATGGACAACTAGATTAAAGAGTGTAGATATACACCTTTATGAAACTACTTATTATTTTGAAAAATGTCATCAGTGTTATTTACATTAATGTAAATTCAATTCTGTTACTCCTTTGCTCAAAGTTTTTCAATTGCTCCCCATTATAAACTCTGTACTATGATATAAAGTATCATTTTATTTCATGCATCCTTAATATCCATCCAACTTCATCTTTTACCACTCCATTTCTACCATAAATGCAAAAGGAATTTAAAATCATCTGTTGTTCCATGACAAGTCTCTTCCACATTTGCATCTCTTTACCTGGGATGCTCCCCCTCACTGTCACCGCCTGGAAACTAACTAGTCTTCCTTTATGACTCAAGTTTCACTTTTTGTGGGAGGCCTTCCCTGATTCTGCCCAGCTGATTTAAGATCCAATTCCTCTGTACAACTTTTTTTACTCTGCATGTAACTCCATTATACACATCAAAATATTGTAATTATCACTGTGATTGCTAACTACTGGATCACAAACATTACATTATAAACATAGAAACTGTCTTTTCATCGTTGTGAGTACCTATTAAAGCTTGTTTTCCAAAAAACGTAAATAAGTAAATAACTAGATGAAAGAATGAATAAATTGACTAGACAGAGATAAGTGTTCAAGAGTCTTGAAAAACAAAAAGTTAAAGTCATAGCAGGATCAACATTAGTTTTTAATCAGAATTAAATAAAAAACTGAATGTCCCTTGGACTTAATTCTATCCATGCAGATGGGAGTCACTCTAATAGTTATACAAATACAGTTAAATACGCAACAATGATAAGTATTTTGCTCTTGTCTCCATTTATCCACAAAATCTCTAGTCTTTCAGAAAGTATGCCCCCTAGTAATTCTTAGGCCTCCTCAGGTGAAACCTGTATGGGCTTTTAACCCTATCTTTGTTATACTTCCCCCACCTTCCTCTCCTGTCCCTGTTTCTCCTTGGCAATAATGTTTGCTCCCTCACCTGGTTAAAGGTGACTCACTGCTGCAATTCCTAATGGTGCCTCCCATGAGAAGTCAACTCGGATACTGTCTCCCAAGGGTGCCTAAGCCACCAATCCACAGGAGTCAGAAGGCACTGATGAGGCTGCCTGCTCCTACATTTATCAATTTTTGCTACCCAGGTGTTCTAGGTTGAACATGCAACTTCCTCGTCAATCTGAAAATGTTGTTTATGAAAACAGTGCTTCCTCTATTGCCTCTCTGCATGGGTGCTCAAGAAAATGGGCAGGAAGCTTGAGAGAGGACCTGACCCTTAATGACTGTAGTGAACTGATTTATGTTCCCCTAAAAGTCATTGAAGCTTGAATTGTTTGGTCCCCATTGTGACTGTTAAGAGGGTGGGAAAGCCTATTATGTTAATTGAAAGGTGGAGCCTTGAAGAAGTGATTGGATTGTAGGACCAGGCAGTAGTGAATGGATTAAAAATGGTGGACACGGGTGTGGTTCTGAGGCTTTAAAAGAAGGAGTCTCTCTCCCCCTCTGCTCTCTCTGCTTCCACCATCTTGCAATGTGAGACAACTGGGTCACTGTCACCACCACCAGATGGACTTTGGATTTCCCAGCCTCAAAAACTGTAAGCAATAAATTTCATTTTCTTATAAATCACCCAGTTCCAAGTATTTTGTTATAAGCAACAGAAATAGACTAATACAATGACTGACTCCATTGTTTTCTGTTCTTTCTTGAAGAACCTGTGCACCTATTTTACTTTTCTGCCTCATCCAAAGTCATCAGGCTCTCATCTAAATATACTACTGGTTTACTGTAGTAATAAATTCCTCAGATAGACCCAAGGAAATCTGAATTTTCTCTGGGTTCAGCAAGGATTCTAGCTATGAAAGATTAGGCTGTCATAATTTCAGAATATTACCCCCCAAAATGTCAATGCTTCTTTCATACATTCTTTATGTGAGAGGAGAAAATGAGCTAGGATGAAATAGAAGGACAAATTATCAATATCTACGTACTAGGTGACCCAGAAGACACACTTGCCCTGCACTGAAGAGTAGAAGTTGTTTGGAAGAGAGAAGAGAATCTAGATAGAACACTCAGATTAAGGAATGTCTACTCTCATGGAGGATAAAATTTGAAAAGTTCCTATACACCTAGGAAAATTCTGATTTTGTTGTAGCCATGACAACAAATAGTCACCAAAATTGTTTTTAAATCAACTTAATCAATCAATGATAGCTTATCTCAGTGAACACACTTCTACAATTCAACCAATAAGTGACAGGTGTTCAGTTTTGAAATTAAGAATTTCTGCTAATTAAGAATAGGCTCTCCCCATGAACAAGCTTCTAAAAGACAGTCTATCAACTACATTCTTACCCAAATGACCATGTTTCTATAGCTTACATCAACCCATCTCTAGAACTCCACCAACTAACTGCCTGACGCAATATTTCCCAAAAGCCCTTTATACAATCAGTTCCCTGCTAGGCTCAGAGAGGATGTACCTAACCAGCATAGTTCTTCTTTCTTTAAGTAGGTAATAAATTCATCACTGTGTATGTGTGTTAGTGAGTGAGCATGTGTGCATTTCCAGTTATTAAATTGTGGTCTCATTCATATCAACAAAGTTAAATATGCATCATTGATTGGGAAAGCTATCCCAAGAAAGGTAAGAGGGATGGCAATAACCAAAAGATGGAATTTGACTTAATATCGGGCCTAACCATGAAGGATAATTGTGCTTATCCCAGTAAATGCCTCTTGGAGTCACTTCCTGATTCTGACTCTAACAAGCTTTTTGACCTTGCACACTTACTTAAATTTTCTTAGCCTTTCATTCCTCATCTGTAAAATAGATATGACACTATCTCTCTGTGCTAATATGATTGCTAAGTTACATAATAATGTAATAAATGATAAAGGCTTCAAACATTGGTACGTACTAGTTAGTTCACATAGCCCCATTCACTCTGAGAGCAAGAAAAATATAATGAAGAAATAAAGCCTCCCTGCCCTGCTTTCTTGTCTTATCTTTCAGGCTCTAGATGCAATAAATGTTATCAGTTTTTAGTGAATTCTTCTAGATAAATTCCTGTACTAACATAAGCATGTGTGTATTATTTTCAAATAATGTGTACACAAATTGTACACATATTATAATCCTGTTCCATGTCTACCATTTTTTCATTTACCATAAACCTTAAGGCTTATTCTATAACAGTATATATAGAACAATTTTATTTTTTAATGGCTTTTTAGCATTTCAAGTTATAGTGCTTTATAATTTCTTTAATCTGTGACCTATATGGGCACATGGGTGGTTTCCAATATTTGGCTGTATCAAAAATGTCTCTATTAATGAAGTTATAGAGCTTTTACCAATTCACACTCCCATCAAGAGAAGAGAGAGCAAATCTTCTGCCATTATATGCATCAATTTTTGTTACCAAAAATTTTGGCAGTCTAATAGGTGAAGAGGTGACTTTTTGATGTACTATTAATTTGCACAACATTTATGTGTAAAGTTGAATGCCTTTGTGTTTAAAAAAAATTTTGCCTATAAAGTCTGATCATGTAATTCAGTCATGTTTGATTTATGTTTTTATAGCCCATTTAATTGATTTGTAGGAGCTTTTTATATATTTTATAATTAGGTCTTCTCACATGTTTTTCAAATATTTTCTCTTAGGTTGCCTTTAGTCTTTTGATTTTCTTTATGGTATTTTTCTATTAGGATGTTTTTACATATCTTTAACAATATTTTATGGCTTTTGAATTTTTTGCATTGCTCTCCTCATCTGAAGTAACATATTTTTGTTCAAAGTTTTATTTCAATATTTCAAGATTCAAATGATTTTGGTAAGAAATGAGACAGAAATTTAACTTTATTTTTCCAATGGCTCTTCAGTTATCCCTTATTCATTATTCTTTTACTTTTGTGAAATGTTTCATGAAATTCTTGTAAATATGAATGCTGGTTTCTATTAGGTTCCACTGAATTACATGTTATAATGTTGTTTTGATTATAGCAGCTTTATAAAATTCTCTAATCAGATAGAGCTAGTGCTTCCAATTATTATCTTTTTTTCTTTAATTGTTTTGGTTGTTCTTGCACAGTTTTTTTTTATATGCACTTTGAATAAATTTATCTAGCTATATATTTTTTTAAACTCATAGATTATATGGCACTAACGGATTTAAGAAACTGACTTCCCACTCAAAGCACAGGCTGTCTTCCCTTATTTTTAGGTTTTGTTCTGTGTTCTGCTTTTACATGTAGAGATTCCTTGTTACAGAACTATATTTTAGTCAGGAGTATGTGATCATTTAGAGGCATTCCCTTCTCACCCTGGAGGGTGGTGGCAGAAGAGTGAGTCTCTGTGTTTGCCGGTGCTGCCTTCCTAATCGTACATGGCGAGGTCTCTCCCTGCATAGAAACCAGAGAATGCATTAATCCCATAAGATTCATACAATTATTCTTGGAGTTAAATTCCTTACACACACACGCGATGTCAACACAAATGCTTATTTGAGGCCAATTCTCTAGATGTGGAAAAAGTTTACCACTCTGAAACTAGAGAACATTCATAAAGATATCTTTCTGTGTGTGAGGAAACATGAAGCACAAAACAGCAAAATGTTCAGTTATGAAAACATGTGATGACATCAGAAGAAGCTCCAGAATTGCTAGTGGACTTGACCATTTGAAAAGGCTGGCGGGGCTGTGAGATAATGTGTCTCAGCACTGTGTCTGACCCTGGCTTTATTTTAATATGGGGTGTTTGTTTGGAGAGGGTTGAATGACTCTGGTGGAGATTGTCAGAGCAGAGCAACAACTTGGAGCCACCAACGGATGTCATTAACTTAAAGTCACCAGTCAAAACCATTCAATACCTTTTCCCTTTAAATTTCTGCAAGACAATAGGACCACATACTCCATTTCTTTTTTTCTCCTCATATTCCAGGCCTAGACACATAACTGATGCACACAGCAAATGTTTCAGATTAACCAGTGATAATTAACCATTTCTTAAAAAAGAAAATATATATATATATTGGAGTTAAGGGTCAGTGTACAGAACCATGCAAAATATTGTTTTACTATACATATGCCTTTTTTGGTCATATAGGTAAACCTAATTGATTTGGCTAGCAAAGTTAGTGGCAGCATGAACATTAAAATCTCAGCACTAAACATCCAAACTGTATTGTCAAATCATTATAATATAATTTGGTTTTTGAAAAGGAATTTTAAAACAAATCAAACCTTATTCACTTTAAAGAAAAATATATAATATCTCTAGGATATTAATTTAAGTTTTCCTAACTAAGCTCATACACAAGTGCAGATAATTTTTCATAGCCAAATCTTGTATATGTAACACATTAAGCTATCCCTTAGCATCTCCCATTCTTCTGCATAATTTTTTCAGGCCTACAAGTATTTTCAGAACTTGCCTTTGTAATTTTTAAAAACAGAATGGACTTATAACTTATGGTATTTTTGAATTGATTACCTGAAACCAAATGTAAAGCTGGCAAACAACATTATAAAATTGAAAGCGCACGGACAATTAAAGCAGCATAAATATATTGGGGATGTCTGCTCAGGATGCATTTGAAATAACTGAAGAAAAAAACCAGTCCCCTCTCCTAGTGTGGTTTAAAAAACAGTTACTTATACACCTGTCGCCTCCTTCATCCTCATAACCACAAGGCAAAACTCAACAGGATATGGTTTTTCTGATTGTTCTCTACCCTGTAAAGGCTCACTGCTTCTGTTCAAACACAGGCAATGGAGCCCTGATAAACACCAGCATCAAGAATAGGTAGATGTTCTGTGGAAATATTCTGTCACTTTCCCAGGAAAGTGTAAGAATACCTTTAATGCAGTAAGAAAATGTTTTGCCTCCATAGCTGACTGATTTAGTTGGGCATTTAGGTGGCCTTGGGTTAAAAGAAAATAGAGTAAGAAAAAAGAATATGCTGTAGATTTTAATTATTCCTTTGCCAACCACACCATGAACAGGAACTATAAAAGTTTATCATCTGATAAATTTTCCCCTTTCATTGAAGTGTAAACCAAGTTTTAACAGCCATTGTGTTCTAAGCTATTGGCTTCAAACTGTTAGGAAGCAAGGAAAGTGCAGGCAGAGGCACAATGCTTTGCATATGATGCAACCTCACGTTCTGGCAACTTTGCACCTGCAAAGAGCCATCTCAAGTGGCTGGCAATGCTTAATAAACACAGACTGAAAGCACCTGTAACTCTCTGGTGAAGAGTCTAAAAAAATGAAAACTAACATTAAACCTTGGGGCATAAGCAAAAGTCCCAATTATTGTGCTAAGTGAGATGCATATATACATGCATATATTTTAATTCAATCCTTATGTAACTTTATTCTGCTTTTACACAGATGGTATGCAACTCTACAATATTATCCCAAGTTTCTCTTCTGATGATATTAAATATCCCCAACAGAACCTTATCCCATATTATATCCCCTAATAACTTCCGGACATTCAAGTAGTCACACGGATAATTCCTGTTTGTTTTCCCCAGTCCTCCATGAAGGGAGAACTCACACACTGCCTCACACAGTCAAAGGATTCTTCACCAGCGTCCCCAAGTAACTGGTGCTGCTGCACCCTCACCCTCATGGAGACAGAGCAGGAGACAATCAGAATGTGAACGTTGTAATGGAAACTTGAAGTTGCACCCAGGTACAGAGCTCTACATGTCACCCATTTAAATTGAAAAATAGATATTTATGTTATGCTTAAGTAACAAAAAGGGGGGAGGGGAAAGAATATGTAAGCAGGAAAGAAAAGGAAGGCATCATATCAGATATGTCAGACCCCAAAGTATAGCAGCCCTGTGACGATGAAGCACTTGATCCGGCCAACACGACCTTCCCAGCTAAACACCAAGGCGATCGATCCCTCGGAGATGGGGTTGCCAGCACATCTCCCACCCATGCCGACCCTGCTGCCTTTCTTCACATAAGTCAGAGACTCGGGGACTACTTACTGAGGTGGGACACCAACTGCAGAGGTGGGACACCAACTGAGCCACCTCTTCTCATTGTCTTCGGTGCCCCACCTATTGTGTCTCATGTCACAGAAACCAAGGACTCAGTGCCACTGCTCGTGGGGCACATAACCAGCTAGGATAGGAAATTAGTTAAGTAGTACACTTCGGGGAAAAGCAAAAATATGCTTCAGAGCAAGTTACTACACACACTCAAAAAGTAAATGAAAGGTCAGTCAGAACCACCCATAAAGCTGTAAGAATGGTTTTATCAGATGTAGAAAATGACAGGAAGTAGGGGATAAGCAGGGAGGGAGTCCCTTCCCCTTTGAGACCATAAGAGTATAACTCAAGACTCCCCAAGGCTGTGGAGACATGTGACCCTGGATAGTGGTCAACTGTTCATCTCTATCACTTAGCCTTTGTTTACAGGACTCAAAATTTAGGGAAGTGGTTTTCAAACTGTACAGAGAGCTGTGAGGCTCCAAAAAGATGCTTCAAGGCCCAGCCAGCAGGGATTTAAAGGCAGGATACAGAACTGAAACAGGGAGTGCTCCATCCTGTTCTCAACAGAGCAGCTCCAGTCTGTGCTGGGATTTCATATTTGGAAAAAATGGTTCAACTGTATAAGAATTTCTGCAAACCACTGGCTTGAGGACAAAGTCATCAGAAAGGTTTTTGGAAACAAAAATGTAAATCCCTTGACACACATTTTGTTAACATGCACTGCCTATCATTTAGTACAGTGAGTCATTCCAGCAATTCCCAAGATCTTACAAGTGTCATAACAGCTGTAGTTTTGTAGAAGTTATATTAACTTATCCATTGAGAGAGAGAGAGAGAGAGAGAGAGAGGAACACCTAGTTTTCCTAGTCCTCCTCCTCCTCAGGAGGTTGTGAGACATGGGGAGTACTCTCCGTTTTGGGGAGCATGGCTTACAAGAATGTGAGATGGGGAGGGGTGAGGGAAGGTGGGGAACGGCTTAAAATGTTTGAAGGCAGCCTGTGAGAGTGTGCTTTCACAGGTAAGCATGAATCGTGAGTCCCTGTGGAGGTACGCTGTAAAAAGAGTTGAAGCCTGTGCTTACAGTAAGAGGGAACTCTCCCAAAAATAGAATAATAAAGAACTATAGTGTGTGAGAACTAAATTGTGGAGAATTAAAGGAGGAGAGGATTAGAGTGTAGAACTAAAAATAGTTGTTTTAGGGTAAAGGAGAGAGAATTAATCTAAAATGGCAAAACTGACAAGCAGATGTATGAGTTGGGTTCATGCAGGATGACTCAGGTAATGAGAAGTTTGAGGGAGAGGTAAATGTTCACATGAGGACCACAGAAATCTCACGGGAATCTTGGAGAATAAAATTTCACAGAGACTGAAACACAGTTTGGAAAGTGAAGGCTCAGACAGATCTCTAGAGAATCAATAGATTTTCTTTGTACCTGCTGGAAGGCAGGAGTTTATTACTTCTGCACCTGCCTGGTATTGAGCTCCTGTCTTTCTCTGTTTTTTCTCTTTTCACAAACTGTCAACAACAGCACCTATTTCTTTTAGCTTATTTTTTCATGGCTTCCTGTCCCAGCATTTTTCTGAATGTCTTTTCAACTCCTACTTCTACTACCTAATCTCCTGGCCCATATTTCCAACTGAAACTCACAAGAGAAAGAGTCTAATTTGCCCAGCTCATCCTTGCACGGGCAGAGTTTTCACGTGTCAAATCACCTCATGAGTAAGCCTATGGATTGGTCAGGCGCCCACCCTGGTGCAAGCAGCTCTCAGTGAAGAGCAAGGAAATTACATGGTACACCACCATGGTCACCCCTACCTGTGGAACAACTTAGATCTCCTCCCTTTGCAGGGATTTTTTGAAGCAATTTCCCTCAAGCAGACCAGTATCATGGCCAACCTGTCTAATAGAGCAGTGGCAGGAAACATAGGGAAAAAGGGCAGTAGATTTAAAGAGGGTGGAGGGGGGAAGGGAGCATGTCTAGTGTGCTATATGGCAGAGTACAGAGGTGAGGCCCGACAGGACCTACATCAAGGTCAGAGACAGAATTCATGTGCTCTGAGGAACACTTAAAAGGGCAGTCCTGAATTGGTGAGGAATGTGGCCATAAAGTCAGTTCCATTAGTTGACAGAAAAATAGATGATGATAGATAGATGAATAGATAGGTAGGTAGGTGGGTAGATCAATCAATTGATCAATTGATAGATAGATGAGCACAAACCTAAGATTTCATCTTGGTCCACAGAACAAGCTAAATTCTTGCTAAACGTTTTGTCTTCATCATGTGTAGCTACTTCCATTAGTGGCACCTCATAATTTAGCACAGGGGCCTGAGTAAAGCTTACATTATGCATATGTTAAATAAGAAAATAAGGTAAACAGAGAAATCCATATTAAAACATCAAATTTTTAATGAAGGAAGATTTTAATAGAAATTAACAAACCAATCTGTGTAACTTTTAAATTAAAGCCATGTTATATTAAATAGAAAAAGTAAAGATTTAAAAAATGAGCAAACATCCAAACAGATAAAAAGTGTATTTTTTCTCATAAGCCAGATTTAATCCTATTTGTGGAAGGGACTGCCAGTTGGTTCTTAATGTCCACTCTCCCCTTTTAGTGACAAGAATTCAATTTTTGGATGAGCATGCTGCTGCCAAAGTATAACATTACAACTAGCATGGTCTTGTAACCAGATTTTAGTCAATAGTGTACAAACGGAAGTATTGTGTTCAACTTTCAGGAAGTATCCTTACTGGGAAAGTGACGCTTTCTTCCTGTTTCCTCCTTCCTCTTACCTGCAACGCAAATGTAACAGCAATCACCTACTGTGTCAGAGGACCTCTAGATCACCCTCAGATTTTGATTCACTGGCAGGATTCACAGGACTCAGAAAAGCTGTTATACTCATAGTATGGTCTATTACAGCAAAAGGATACAGATTAGAATCGGCAAAGAAAAGAGGTGATAGGGGTGGAGCCTAGGATCTAGCGAGGGGTGAGCTAGCTCTCTCGGGTCACTTTTAAAGGGCACCAATCCCAATAATGAGGGCTCTGCCCTCATGACCTAATCACCTTCCAAAGATCCCACCTCCTAATACCATCACCTTAGGGATTAGGACTTCAGTGCAGGAATTTGGGGAGAACACAAACATCTTTATCATAACACTTACTTTAAACTTTGAAGATAAACAATACAGATATAATTTCCCTCCTACAGAGTCATAAGGTAGGGAGCGGCATGCCATATAAAGTGGAATGGAAGCAGGTGGCACTTGGAAGAAATATTAAGGTGTAAGTGCTCCAAGCCTGAGCTAAGCCACTTGGAAAATATAAAAAGGAACTTGTGCAACTGGTTGGAGAAGAAATACCTTTCTCCAATTTCTCTCAGGGAAAGCACTGTACTCTTTCAGAAGAAATTCCTAGGCTGGTCCTTTTGGGGTAGAAGCTGAGACCCTGAGGCACCTAAATGTGCACAGATTCTCTGCCTGTGTTGTTTCAGAGAGAGGAGGTAAGTAAAGGAAGTATGGACAGTGGATCCATGAGGTGATGAAAAGACCACAAACTCCAAGATGAGACTCCTCACATGCACACACACACTCACATCCACACAAATTTCATGCAGGTGGCCACACTCACAAGATGCTTGAAGTTAATAGCTTGTGCTCTAAGTTCATGAAGGGTGGTCTGTAACATGCTGACACAGGGGAACCAAGGCAGGCAGACCCTGAGCAGGAGTGGGGTAGATTCAGAGAAAGATGTATGGGAGTGCTTTGCAGAAATTGCAGAAAAGGCTCTATAGATCCACAGACCTAAATGGAGAGGAGCAAGCTAATGTCAAATTCTTCTGTGAATGGGTGGAAGGGGAAAGATCCATACTGACCACCAGCACCTGGGTAACACTGACATAAGCATCATAGAAGTGGGAGCCATTTCTTGCGCCCATTCTTGAGACTAAGTGGATTATAAGAGCATCCCACATTCATTAATGTGACCCACGTTCCCATTTGGATCTGATTCATCTTGGATTCAGTAAGCATTTCTGCCGTTTTTGCTATTATCTTTCTGATCTGTTACAGAATAAAACACCCTTTAGCTTATGAAAGAACATTCACTTTTTATCATATTCACAATGGCCAGACGTACATTATTTCTATTATTGGTGGTACTTGTTATAGATAATTCAACTTTTAAAATGGTCGTTTATAAATGTTTTCCACTTGATAGATAAGCATCAGCACTGATTAACTAAACAACACAGTTGTTTGAGGAGCATGTGTATGACAGCCATTATCTGTTCTCCTAATCACTTTATTTAAATTGCAGCACCCCAGTCCCCAGTTCCCACTGTGTCACTGTCTCCTTTCCTTCCTTTTTCTTTTTCTGCATAGAATTTATGACCAAACGACATGATATATTTTACCCAATTATTGTGTATTGTCTGCCTCACTCTACCAGAATGTAGGCTCTGTGAGGAGTAGGGAATCTTGACTATTTGTTCACTGTCGTATCTCCAGGGTTCAGAACAATTATGTACATATAGTGTTCATTCAAAAATAATTGCTGAATGAATGGATGACTACTTGATAAATATGATTTTCTAGTAATGTATGATGTAGAAAGTTGAAAAGAAGAAACAACTTTGAAAATACAAAAGGAATTTTCAGATACCATGTCAATAAGAGATCATCTTAACCAATGTGTACCAGAGTTATGATCAATGGGTAGCTAATTCATAGAATGATATTATTGTCCCTACTTATCTTTAGAGACAGAAAACACTGAATTTCTCCAGTGCTAAAACAAGTTGTTCACTCTGTGGCATAATACAATTTGACAACGAACATTCTACAAATTCTTTTGTTATATATAGTGCTAAGAAATTGAGCTAAAAAAATATTTTTCTTAATTACATAAAAAATGAATTGCAAAGGGTTGAAAATAGTGTCACTGTTTTTAAAATATATTTGGAAAGCTGATTCTGTCATATAAATTACACACTAGGTGGAATGACTGTGCAAATTCTAACCGTTCTAAAAGCAATTTCTATCTTGTTCCTTAAGAAAAAAAAATTCCATATTATTCAAGCAACAGAATATTATGCAAACTGAATACCTTTAACAAAAAGATAAAAATAAAATACACTTTTTTTGTAAGAACACCTGTCTAGCTGGTCTAAAAACACTTTATGAAATAATTGGACGGGATGATACAATTCACTACTTCTAAAGTTAACAGTTCTATCTAAAACACTATAATATTGTTTCTTTTATTTAGAAAACTTAAACATAGTGGTACTTTCCAATTTTCATTTTAGCATCTTTTAAGAAAATAAATGTTATTATTATAATAATAACAACACAATAATAACAATACTCTACCAGCACAAGCATAATAATAACATGATAACAACAACACTTTACCAGCACAGGCATATTACTATCACCCTTTTCCCATGGTAATATAGATAAAATAATGAAACACATCCTTTCAAATGTGGAGCATCAATTATTATTAGCTCAGTATTTTCAAATGTTCTTAGAACTGTATAACTGGTATCTTTTTTGTTTATTTATTTTGGCAGCCGGCCAATATAAGGGATCTGAACCCATGACCTTGGTGTTATAAGGCTGTACTCTAACCAACTGAACTAACGGGCTCCAATGACAAGTATCTTTCAAATCATTTTCAAAATCTCTCATTTTGTTCACAGGCTTGAACAGCCTAATATATATACATATATATATATATACAGAGAGAGAGAGAGAGAGAGAGAGAGAGAGAGATCCAATGACAAGTATCTTTCAAATCATTTTCAAAATCTCTCATTTTGTTCACAGGCTTGAACAGCCTAATATATATATATATATATATACACAGAGAGAGAGAGAGAGAGAGAGAGGCAAAGTAGAGAATCGCTTAAGTTCCTATGATTTGAAAAGTGTCAAAATTGCTCACCAATCCTCACCCTATATAAACAACCTTATCTATCAATAAAAACTCTTTCAATTTCAAGGCCCTGAAACCCAACTTGAACCAAGTAAAAAAGAAAGTTTATTATGTCACATTAATCAAGATGTCCTGGGAAGCAGTAGTTTCGGGTACTGCTGTTATCCAGGGACTTAAACAATGCCATGAACAAGTTATAATATCTCTCTCTCTCTCTCTCTCTCTCTCTCTCTCTCTCTCTCTCTCTCTCTCTCTCTGTGTATATATATATATATATATATTAGGCTGTTCAAGCCTGTGAACAAAATGAGAGATTTTGAAAATGATTTGAAAGATACTTGTCATTGGAGCTGGCCCGTTAGTTCAGTTGGTTAGAGTACAGCCTTATAACACCAAGGTCATGGGTTCAGATCCCTTATATTGGCCGGCTGCCAAAATAAATAAACAAAAAAGATACCAGTTATACAGTTCTAAGAACATTTGAAAATACTGAGCTAATAATAATTGATGCTCCACATTTGAAAGGATGTGTTTCATTATTTTATCTATATTACCATGGGAAAAGGGTGATAGTAATATGCCTGTGCTGGTAAAGTGTTGTTGTTATCATGTTATTATTATGCTTGTGCTGGTAGAGTATTGTTATTATTGTGTTGTTATTATTATAATAATAACATTTATTTTCTTAAAAGATGCTAAAATGAAAATTGGAAAGTACCACTATGTTTAAGTTTTCTAAATAAAAGAAACAATATTATAGTGTTTTAGATAGAACTGTTAACTTTAGAAGTAGTGAATTGTATCATCCCGTCCAATTATTTCATAAAGTGTTTTTAGACCAGCTAGACAGGTGTTCTTACAAAAAAAGTGTATTTTATTTTTATCTTTTTGTTAAAGGTATTCAGTTTGCATAATATTCTGTTGCTTGAATAATATGGAATTTTTTTTTCTTAAGGAACAAGATAGAAATTGCTTTTAGAACGGTTAGAATTTGCACAGTCATTCCACCTAGTGTGTAATTTATATGACAGAATCAGCTTTCCAAATATATTTTAAAAACAGTGACACTATTTTCAACCCTTTGCAATTCATTTTTTATGTAATTAAGAAAAATATTTTTTTAGCTCAATTTCTTAGCACTATATATAACAAAAGAATTTGTAGAATGTTCGTTGTCAAATTGTATTATGCCACAGAGTGAACAACTTGTTTTAGCACTGGAGAAATTCAGTGTTTTCTGTCTCTAAAGATAAGTAGGGACAATAATATCATTCTATGAATTAGCTACCCATTGATCATAACTCTGGTACACATTGGTTAAGATGATCTCTTATTGACATGGTATCTGAAAATTCCTTTTGTATTTTCAAAGTTGTTTCTTCTTTTCAACTTTCTACATCATACATTACTAGAAAATCATATTTATCAAGTAGTCATCCATTCATTCAGCAATTATTTTTGAATGAACACTATATGTACATAATTGTTCTGAACCCTGGAGATACGACAGTGAACAAATAGTCAAGATTCCCTACTCCTCACAGAGCCTACATTCTGGTAGAGTGAGGCAGACAATACACAATAATTGGGTAAAATATATCATGTCGTTTGGTCATAAATTCTATGCAGAAAAAGAAAAAGGAAGGAAAGGAGACAGTGACACAGTGGGAACTGGGGACTGGGGTGCTGCAATTTAAATAAAGTGATTAGGAGAACAGATAATGGCTGTCATACACATGCTCCTCAAACAACTGTGTTGTTTAGTTAATCAGTGCTGATGCTTATCTATCAAGTGGAAAACATTTATAAACGACCATTTTAAAAGTTGAATTATCTATAACAAGTACCACCAATAATAGAAATAATGTACGTCTGGCCATTGTGAATATGATAAAAAGTGAATGTTCTTTCATAAGCTAAAGGGTGTTTTATTCTGTAACAGATCAGAAAGATAATAGCAAAAACGGCAGAAATGCTTACTGAATCCAAGATGAATCAGATCCAAATGGGAACGTGGGTCACATTAATGAATGTGGGATGCTCTTATAATCCACTTAGTCTCAAGAATGGGCGCAAGAAATGGCTCCCACTTCTATGATGCTTATGTCAGTGTTACCCAGGTGCTGGTGGTCAGTATGGATCTTTCCCCTTCCACCCATTCACAGAAGAATTTGACATTAGCTTGCTCCTCTCCATTTAGGTCTGTGGATCTATAGAGCCTTTTCTGCAATTTCTGCAAAGCACTCCCATACATCTTTCTCTGAATCTACCCCACTCCTGCTCAGGGTCTGCCTGCCTTGGTTCCCCTGTGTCAGCATGTTACAGACCACCCTTCATGAACTTAGAGCACAAGCTATTAACTTCAAGCATCTTGTGAGTGTGGCCACCTGCATGAAATTTGTGTGGATGTGAGTGTGTGTGTGCATGTGAGGAGTCTCATCTTGGAGTTTGTGGTCTTTTCATCACCTCATGGATCCACTGTCCATACTTCCTTTACTTACCTCCTCTCTCTGAAACAACACAGGCAGAGAATCTGTGCACATTTAGGTGCCTCAGGGTCTCAGCTTCTACCCCAAAAGGACCAGCCTAGGAATTTCTTCTGAAAGAGTACAGTGCTTTCCCTGAGAGAAATTGGAGAAAGGTATTTCTTCTCCAACCAGTTGCACAAGTTCCTTTTTATATTTTCCAAGTGGCTTAGCTCAGGCTTGGAGCACTTACACCTTAATATTTCTTCCAAGTGCCACCTGCTTCCATTCCACTTTATATGGCATGCCGCTCCCTACCTTATGACTCTGTAGGAGGGAAATTATATCTGTATTGTTTATCTTCAAAGTTTAAAGTAAGTGTTATGATAAAGATGTTTGTGTTCTCCCCAAATTCCTGCACTGAAGTCCTAATCCCTAAGGTGATGGTATTAGGAGGTGGGATCTTTGGAAGGTGATTAGGTCATGAGGGCAGAGCCCTCATTATTGGGATTGGTGCCCTTTAAAAGTGACCCGAGAGAGCTAGCTCACCCCTCGCTAGATCCTAGGCTCCACCCCTATCACCTCTTTTCTTTGCCGATTCTAATCTGTATCCTTTTGCTGTAATAGACCATACTATGAGTATAACAGCTTTTCTGAGTCCTGTGAATCCTGCCAGTGAATCAAAATCTGAGGGTGATCTAGAGGTCCTCTGACACAGTAGGTGATTGCTGTTACATTTGCGTTGCAGGTAAGAGGAAGGAGGAAACAGGAAGAAAGCGTCACTTTCCCAGTAAGGATACTTCCTGAAAGTTGAACACAATACTTCCGTTTGTACACTATTGACTAAAATCTGGTTACAAGACCATGCTAGTTGTAATGTTATACTTTGGCAGCAGCATGCTCATCCAAAAATTGAATTCTTGTCACTAAAAGGGGAGAGTGGACATTAAGAACCAACTGGCAGTCCCTTCCACAAATAGGATTAAATCTGGCTTATGAGAAAAAATACACTTTTTATCTGTTTGGATGTTTGCTCATTTTTTAAATCTTTACTTTTTCTATTTAATATAACATGGCTTTAATTTAAAAGTTACACAGATTGGTTTGTTAATTTCTATTAAAATCTTCCTTCATTCAAAGTCAGGGAGGGGCAGGTTTAGGATACAGGAGGGGACCAGAGTAACTGATATTCTTTGACTTTCAAACATTTCTCTTGTTTTCAGCCCCCCTTTCTTACTTCTAAGAATTTTTATTACAATCATCACCTCTACCTTTAGGAACAAAGAAAATTTTTAAGAATGTGATTCCATAACTTGTCTAATGATTTTATTCTAAGACTGAAATTGCCTTCTTAACCAGTGTCATCTAATGGGACTTTTCTCCATAGTACTATGATCAGTAGCTGTTACATCTGAAACATGTAGGAGATGGGTTGTTCCACATCTTTCCTTCACTATTTCTGCTCTCACAATAAAAACAACAACGCATTTAGGTTTAAGTAACTCAATAATTAAATCCACTTTAGCTAAAATATATTTTCCTTTAGATAACTTGTCTAATGATTTTATTCTAAGACTGAAAGTGCCTTCTTAACCAGTGTCATCTAATGGGACTTTTCTCCCTAGTACTATGATCAGTAGCTGTTACATCTGAAACATGTAGGAGATGGGTTGTCCCACATCTTTCCTTCACTATTTCTGCTCTCACAATAAAAACAACAATGCATTTAGGTTTAAGTAACTCAATAATTAAATCCACTTTAGCTAAAATATATTTTCCTTTAGAATCAGCATGGTTGACTACAAAAAGAAAATCAGACTGGGAACAAAAAGTCAAATATCAATTCTCACTTTCTCAAAATGTTTAGCTCTGTACCTTTAGAAGCTCACTTATTTTTCCTGGACATCAGTTTCTTCATCTGTAAAATGATGAGATTGGACTGGTGATCTCCAAGGTCTTCTCTATCTCTAGCATCATAGGATTGAGTGAAGTGAGGTGATGGAGCATTGAGCAAACTGCGGTAGCAGATGAGAACAGCTGCTGCACTCGCAGCAATGCTTCAAAGAGCTTTTGGCTCTCTAACACCTTCAATAGTTAGTTGACAAGACTAATTAGAAACTCAACTAAAGATGAGAATATTATAACACTCTCCTCAGAATCAGAGACATTGAACTTGCTAAAATTGACACTCTCTGACTTCTGGCCCTCTTTAATAATTATTTCTTTCTTAATACTGCCTGGGCTAGATTTCTTCTATAAATGTGTATAAATAATATTATATACTTATATAGTACTTCATAGTTTTCAAAGCATTTTTATCTGCGTTTTCCATCTAATTTCCATGATGACCTCAATGAAATCAGTAGAACAGGAACCGGTATTATCTTCATTTCCCAGATGGCAATATAAGGAGCCTGTAAGTGTCACAAAGACAATAAGTGGCAAAACCAGGACTTCTAACTTTAAGCATGATTTCCATATCTCGTGCTGCTTTCCTTCCCAAAAATGTTCTGAAGATAATCACACGATCTTTATAAATAGATAAATCTGAATAGTTTATTGAAAGGCCAAAGTTAACTAAAGATTATGAACTAGGAAGTATTAGATCCAGTGCCTTGCAGTCTTCGTTCCCTGTATGACTTTCAGATTTAAAAATAATTTTTATTTCACAACTAAAATCAGCAAGTTCAACTGCACTTCTGTGCTGGGAGAAGTCAAACCTATGTGTTTTATGTCTGATATTCCACAAGGTTCTGACTGGCCTACATAATGCCATCAACTCTAAAATGGTGAGTTATCCCACAATTATTTTATAACTCTTCTAACTGGTCACCAAACTTTGAGAATGAAGTAACATTTGGGTTTAGTCACTTCATCCACCCACACAAAGCAACACGTCCTTCTCCTTTGTAACTTCACAGTGTCCTAAATCTTAAAGGGACACTAACCACTTATTAGGTAGATTGCCCCAGTGCAGAACTGTAAACCTTTCAATAGTCTTATCATGGCACTCGGTGTGCATCCCTCCATGCCACTAACCACTCCCCCTCCTGGAGCTGAAAGATCATATCCTTTCTTCCCTCAATTACTTCCATTAGGTTTTAGAAGCACACAGATAATCTTCTTGAATTATCCACATATGTCCAGTGTAGTATCACCTTCATTCCAAACAGATGTGATCCCTGTTCTCAGAGCAAAGCTCTCATTTCTCCAGGAATGAGTCATTTGAGAATGTGTTCCTTCTCAGGACTTTAAGTTGTCAGTGTCACAGAGATGTATTTTGATCCAGAATTCACTGAGGCAAGCAATGAATTGAAATGAATCATTTTATCCCATCACCTGTGAATAATTCCCAATTATTAACTTACATCCTTACAAAATTATGTTTTTTCTGTAATCAAATGGAAAGTAGTAGATAAAATTATAAAGTAAAATTTCAAATAAAGTAAAATTCTGTGAAATGGCCTAACAATGTAGATTTCTTGGCTTACATCATTGAACTGTCTAGCACTATAACTAACAAAGCATCTTAATACAGTTACTACAACAATACAATCCAGAATTTTTTTCTTTTCAAATCTCTGCTATAGTGAAAGCTTCAGCCTGAGGCTCCACACTGTGACTCCTGCAGTGTCTTCTACCTTCATGCTATCAAATTGCTTGTGGGGTTTGCAAAACTCACATCCTCATATCCCAGCAAAAGTATTCTTTCATTCTAATTGTCTCTGTCTGTGTTATTTACCCATTGCCCAGTGGATCTCTACTGAGAGTAATTTGACCATTCCCAAGGTCAATTCAACCACATTCAAATAATTTTGAATTAGATAAGTACTTTTCAAACTGTGAATGATATCTCATTTGTGGGCCATATACTCAATACAATGGACTGTAAAAAATAATCAATAAATAAAAACTAATATAGAATAGAAAAAGAAATCATCACCATTAGTAATATTTTTTACTGAAACTTGTTTAGTTTTCTATAAATGTATGTGTGTTTTGTGGGGAGTGATGTCATTTTTTTTCTATGAACTGCAGTGGAAAGTTTGAAAGGGAGTAGCTATGGTAAGAGAAATTTGATTCTTCCTCCCAAAAATCAGGGTGTAGATTGGAGATGGGAACAGATGCTGTGCAGCAGCCGAAAGATAAAAATATAGTGCATGGTACTTTTTTGACACCCATTGATTTATAATCTTTCTAATATGCAAATTTTTGCTCTTTCTTTACTAACTATAGTTTACTAGAGTAAGAGCAATAGTAGTTTGAAAATGTTTTCTGTGAGTTTGGGAAAGCAAGAGATTTTAAAGGCCATTTAAATCTGTCATCTCTGCCACCTGCGTGGCAGATATTTCCCCATCTAACAAGCTTACCCACCTGTGCTGGGAAGTAAGACATTTACCTTTGAAAGTCTTCTGCATGTTCAAATACAAAGTTATTTCTTGACAAGTCCAGTCTTTTTTATTCATGATGGTTATTTTTATTTTAATCTAGAGACTTCCCTACACCCAGTCCCTGGATAGCGTCTAAATATATAAGGAGGGAATAAGATAACTGAGAAAGGACAGGAGCAGCAATCAGGACTCTCAGACACTGCCCCAAGTCCGCCACCAATCAGCCCTAGAATCTTGGGACTTCAAGTTCTATGTGGCTCAGTTTCTCTAAATGTTAAAAGAAGAAATATGGTAAAGTTCACTCTTAAGAGAACTTTATTTTTACATTATCTATTTGGATAACAGTAAGGTGAGCAGGGTTATTCAGTTGTGGTGGGGGTGGGGCAAGGATAGTATCTTTTACTTCTACATCATCAGATCATAGCACATTAGGAAGAAAGAAGTCTCCTGCCATCAGCTTCCTAAGATAAAAACACATCCAACAAGAAGAACCATGCACTAGTCCAGTGAAAAAGGGTCAGGAGTTTACTCTCACTATATACTCAACATGGGTCCATTCCTTCTTCCTTCCCTGAACAGTAATTTTGCCTTGCACACAAATTCTCCATCTGTGTTGTTTTTTTAATTCTCTGGACTGTTCCCCAGACCTACCCTTGTTTTCCTCATCCCAGGTGATAGTCACATGGTCTGTGACCTAGAATCCTAAGAGGTAATAGAGGCAGACAGGTAGAGCCTGTCTCACTCACACTAGCTCTGCTTTCTCTGTCAAGTTTCTTAAATCCTCAGTTTCAATTAAGTAGAGATAATAATAAAGACCTCACAGCTTTATGTTTGTTAAATGAGTTAACATGTGTACAATAGCTAGCACTTGTCTGGGTAATCAATAAATACTCGGTAAATAATGTTTAATTTCATCAGTAACAAAACAAATACAGAATAACAGGGTGATATACTACTTTTCATCAGTCATATTAGCAAAGATGAATGAGGGTAATTATGCCCAAAATTGTTCTAGGCATGAGATATAAACACATAGAGCCATACATATAAAAAATATCTGGAAGAATATAGTAGTTATCTCTGTGTTAAGGCAAAGGTGAAGGGAAAGAAAGTAAGAGGGACTGACAATATTTTTCTTTAATGATCCAAGGCCATTTCCTTGACAAACTGTCCTAAAGAGCCAATTTTGCTCCCAGCATGATATAGCTTTTTGAATCCCATATCAATTGTTCAAGTCATTAATGAGAGCTCAATCTGAGGTGTGTCAGAAAATACTGTCTCCTGTGTGCCCAGTTCTGAACTATGAATTGTGATGAATATAATCCTAGAAAATAAAACAGCTAATCTTAGAAAATTCACAAACTTATTGGGAAAACAAGACTTCCCAGTAGAGAGTAGAAGCCTGCTCTCTATGAATAGTAGAAGCCTAGTGTTAGGGGGCCAGTTTTGGAGTACAGGCTAAGTGGAGCAGATTACAGATAAGGAAAATCAGTACAGACCAAGTGATCAGAAAAAAAGCTTTGTGTGTAGGATGAAATCTACCATAATCTCCTACAAAAAGATCCTAGTGTTTCCACTGGCCTGTAAATAAACCAACATATAATTTAACATGTATTTCTCAAAGCTTCAGAAGGTTATGGAGATAAAATAAATAAGGAAATGGTATGTGCAAAAACATTACAAAGTTCCTATCAGTGTAATCATTTCAGCCAGAATTTCCCTCAAGAGCTCTCCAACTCTGCAGCTAAAACATCGTTCTTCACTAGAACAAACCACATAGGTCACTGGACCACCTTCACCTGTGGGTGGAACAGCCCCCTCTGATCTACACCCCATTTATGACTGTCACATATCAGATTCCCCAGGAATAACATGCAGAGACAGAGTTCAAAGTGTAAGGCTGTTATTAGGAAGTGCCATTATGCTCAATACCTGTGGAAAGAAGTAGGAAAACAGGACTGGGCAAAAGAAGTTTAACATCAATGCAATTTCAGTGGAGGCCACAGCCGATTCTGTGGCAAGTTGTAAAGCTGAATGACCCTTTAGAGTTGACCTGAGTCAAGGAGATAAGGTTAACATTTTATGTCCCGTGTAGGTTAGTCACTGGATGCAGGTCACCCCCAAAATGCATAGGACCTAGGTGGCTTCTCAGCAGAGGTATATTCTCTAGGGGGCTGAGAGCTGAAATCTACCACCTTGCAGCACTCCCAGCAACTGGGGGAGTAAATTTTTCCATGGTGAAGTGAAAAGTGTCCATCGTGTAGCCCATGTCAGGAATGCTGCATCATCCCAATGCCCCAGTGGCCTCAACACACCTTCTGCTGTTCATCTCCAGATACATTCCCCTCTTCTCATTGATGCTGCTGCTGAAAAACCCCAAATTACATCCACTACTGGAAAGATAGGCAGAAGTACGAGAAGCCTTAGCATGAAAGTCACACTCCAGTCAGAAATCTAGAGTCAGGGCACCTCAGCCACCACCTGGTCTCCATGTGCTGCTGGATGGAGCAGTGGCTCCATGTTCCATTGGAACAGCAGCATGACTGCTTCTCTTTATAACTACTATGCCTGAATGAAGGAGGATCCCAGAAAACATACAAAACTATGTTTTTCACTGCTTTTCACTGCTCTGAGGCAGTGCTTCTGCAGCTGTGTCATATGCCTCCAGGACCTAGAAGTTAGGAAGGCCCATGCCCCTCTGCAGAGGGAGCACTTTTTGCCCATCGACTCCCACCTCTCCCACCGACTTCTGCAAAGAGCACTCAGCAACCAAGGCTTTTTCCTCCTCAAACACAGGTCACATTCCTTTCCAGCCCCACCAGTTTTCTCACATGGGATGCGCAGGCTCACCCTCGCCCTCTCTGGACCTTGAGAGGAAACACTTCCCACCCATTTCAACGTAAATGACATTACCACAGTGTGAAGACCAACACTGCAGCTGGAAGACAGATGGAGCTATTAGAGCCATATGAAGCTACTCTCCTGTAAGTGGGGCTGAAAGACTCAGGATCAGTTGAAATGGATGAATCTTAATCTGGAAACCACAATGGAGAAGACGGGCCTCTTATAGAAGAATTTAATGCCGTTCATTCCGGATTTCAACATGGCGTGCTGGAGATCTGATGTTAAAAGGGCTGCCAGCCTTGTGGAAATGAGACTGTAGCAAAGAAAGGAAGGGCCCAAAGTAGTATTTCTCTCAGAACAGGAAAATGATAAAAGTGTCTGCTTCAGAATCAGATCTGGGGTAAAAGCCCAGCTCTATGGCTAATGTGCTATGTGATACTAGTTACTTTGCCACTCAACCTCAGTTTCCTGGTTGGCAAATATCATTAGCTTATAGGACTTTTGTGATGATTTAATGAAAATAAATAAATAAATAATGCTCCAATATAGTATCTGGCAGATGGTAAGTACTTAGAAAACAGGAGCTGTGATTATCACTTCATATAGAATCTGATGGGGCCTGTTATCACCAAGGAGCAAGCTATACTTTGTAATCAAGACTGTTTAGATTTTTCTGTGCTGCACTTATTTTTCTTTATTAGCTCTCGCTATTAACTAAGATGTTTGAAAAGTCTAGGTTTTCTGTGTTGCTTTAAAAAAAAAATCGAAGTCAGAATTCAAGTCCATGCATTAGCCAAAGCACCAAGGCAAGGGAAGGGTGCCCTGTTGTCCATCACTGCAGAGGTTGCACTGGCCACTACAGTACAGACATATCAAAGAAAAAGTTGGACCCTGGAATCCAGATTCCTCTTCCCAGGAGATTACCAGAGTTTGAAGGTTCTGGGTGTTATTGTATTAAGTATGTTGCTTTCTGCAATATCTGTATAATGTAAGTAAAATATATCAGGGGCTTTTCTGAGAGAATAGAAGACAAACATGACTAAAACAGGTTGACTTTCACATGCCTACAGGGTCTTGGCAGGTAACAAGTGAAGAAGGTCCGATGCAAGAACAACATGAGGGACAGCAGGAAGTGTCCAGAGCAATGCTCTTCTGGACATGCAGAAAGCACGTGCCCTGTCCTAAAGGGAGAGTGCTAGCGGCCTGGAAATATGGACCAAAATTGCTACTGCATCCAGTTTTTCTCAAGAGAAGACACATTAGGACTTTTGTGTGAAATGTACAGTTTTTCACTGTTGGCCACCATTTCAAAATTTTGAATTCAGTCCCATTCTATTTGTGCAAGCATTAAATCTTATGTAGGAAGAGAAGTAAGAATAAAATGATAAAAGACAGAGTATCAACACTCTCATAACTTCCGTTATCATTTCTCTTTATTAGTACTTCCCAGTATTTTATGCACAGAGAATATTTCTTCACTAATTAAAAACCGTGGTGTTATAAACAAGGGTACAGGAGAGAGCCTTCATCTGCAACATGGCAACCTGGAACATTCAGCAAGATTCAAGTGAGTGAACACAAGAAACTCTATTGGGCTTCACAGTTAATCATTTGCATTTATGCTAAACTATATGTATAATTACAAAAGTGATCATTTGAAATGAAGTTCTCCATACTGATGTTCTTCACTTCATGAACACAAAATAGAGTCCTCTTTTATTTCCCTTCCTCCAAATCTTCACTGTAACTCCATCCATCCTTCAGTCGTCATTTTCCATAGTCAAGGTCATTGCATCATGCACTCTTCTAATTCTAAATCAGAATACATGATCGCAGGACGAGAAGAGTTTGTACAATCCCTTGACCCAGCTAGGTGCACAACACAATAGTTCACAGCAGATGAGGGAAGCCTAAACCAGGAGACCAACCTCCCCCACTGAGGAAATAGCTGTGCTGAGGATCATAAGTCAGTCTCAGGTATTAAGATTCCAGACGGGAGGAAGAACACAGACTTAGGCGGATATCCCAAGAAGTGTTCCAGGCACTTTGCACATGTTACCTCTTAGAGCTGCCAACTTTTGAAGGCTGGGCTGATTCTAGCTAGGACTAACTCACTCTCACATAAATTAAATATTACTATAGACTATAAGCCCCTTTTATTCCCAAGTTGTTTCCAAAGTTCTAAAAATCACATAAAATGCTTGGTCTCTGAGAACCAGAAGGAAAGGGCTATGTGACAAGGGTTTCTACACTTACAGAATGATTATCCTGTCGTCATGCCTGAATGGTAAATTCACCTGCAATAATGACACTGGTGGAAAATATATCTACCAGGAGAAACATGCTGCTGAAAACTTTGGAAACACACTGGTCCTGGCACCTTGTCTAAAGCAAATATTGGCCTCAACACAATTGGTTCTAGAGCTTTCAACTGTCCTGCTGGCTAGCTGGATGGAAATAATGTGGTGTCTGAACAAGTGAAAGATCTCCCCACAGAGGTGGTGGGAGCAGTGGAAAGCTTTGGTGCCAGCAATGCCAACACCAGTGAGATTAGCATTGTTCTCATGTGGGCCTCTGCCACACCCACCCAATCCTTCCGCATTTGGGTTCTCATGCCCTACTGCTTTGTGCTCTCTCTTGTTGCCTTTCTTTGGATTCCATTTTCTTCATCCCCTCTGTAAGTTTAGATGAGTTTCAGAATGATGTATGGGCATAGATTAATAATAATTGATCTAAAAAGTCATTATGTGGCAGAGTATAGATGGTGTGGGAGCGGGTAGGAGTGTCTAAAAAAAGGCCATATACAGAGACCAGGAATTCAGGGCATCAAAGAGCTCCAAGTAGACACAAGTAGAGCTCAGTGACCACTGTATGGTATTATGGGAGCACGAACAAAGAAACTAAAGGACCAGGAAAATTATTAAGATGCTATCAAGATTACTAAGATAGAAACCACTTATTAAAACCAGAGTCCCAAGGCACAGGTGTTCTAAAGAATAAGACAGAAGTCTTTTTATTTGCTCCAGGCCAGTGCAAGCATAGCAGAAAGGACCCCAAAGTCCTGGCCTAAGCACATGATTTATTTTAGATATGTCTGAAAGGGTAAGCTTTGTCAGATTTCTACATTTAGGGAATGTGGACCATGAATTTTTGATCTTTCAAACTTTTTTTTTTTTTTTTTTTTTTTTTTTATGCCCATTTAAAAAATCAGCACGTTTTTGTTGCCCTTGTTGTTGTTGAGTTGTAGGAATTCTTTACATAGTCTAGACAACAATCCCCTACCCGATATATGATTAGGACTACTTTCTTCCATTCCATGGGTTGCCTTCTCACTCTCTTGATGATGTCCTTTGATGCACAAAGGTTTTTGATTTTGATAAAGTTAATTTTATCCCTTTTACCTTTGGCTGCCTGTGCTTTTGGTGCCATATCCAAGAAATCATCATCAAATCCAATGTCCTAAAGATTTTCCCAGTATGTTTTCTTCTAAGAGTTTTATACTTTTACCTCTTACTTTTAGTTCTTTGGTCCATTTTGAGTTTTTATAAATGTATAAAAATGA
>NW_007730246.1:192549-201526 GCF_000696425.1 Galeopterus variegatus | reverse complement strand
CTCGTAAAATTCACCATTTTCAAGTGTACAATTCAGTGGTTTTTAGAATATTAACAAGGGTACACAACCACCACCACTATCTAATTCCAGAACATTTTCATCATCCCCCAAAAGAAACTCCACAACCATGAGGAAACATTCCTCATTCTCCCATCTACCTATTCCCTGGCAACCACTAATGTACTTTCTATCTCTATGGATTTGCCTATTCTGGAACCATACATAAATAGAATTCATACAAGAAATCATATAAGGTATGGCCGTTTGTGTCTGGCTTCTTCCAATCACCACAATATTTTTAAGGTTCATCCATGTTGTAGCATGTATTAGTACTTCATTCAATTTTATAGCCAAATAGTATTCCATTGCATGAATATACTGCATTTTGTTTATCCATTCATTAATTGTTGGATACTTGGGTTGTTTCCACTTGTGGCTATTATGAATAAGGCTGCTATAAACACTGATGTACAAGTTTTTGAATGAACTTATGTTTCCAATTCCCTTGGCTATATACCTAGGAGTGGTATTGCCAGGACTAGTAATATCTTTTTATATACATGCCTGTGTAGCATTCTAGGGTAAATTCCTATAAGTGGAGTTGCAGGGCCAAAGACTGTACACATTTTAAGTTTTAATCAACAGAACCTAATTGTAATTAAAAATCTGTACAAACTATGGGTAAAAAAAATTCAACTTATGTCAGCAAATCAACAATCTCTAACATGTAAAATGCTTCTGAGAAATAAAGAAAAAGATTAACACCCTAATAGAAAGATAGGCAAGAAATGTAAATAGTTCATACAAAAAGAAATCAAATGACCCTTTATCAACCTCATTTGTAATAAGAAAAATGCAAAATTAAACTATATTCAGATACAGTTCCTCAGGATCAGAATGAAAAAAATAAAAAATATGACAGTATACTTCTGTTGAAAAGGTTGATGAAAAGCAGCATTCACACACTGCATATGGGAAGGAAAAATGGTACAACACCTGTGGAGGGAGATGTGGCAACATCTAGCAAAACTACTTCCAAATTTATCCTCTGGAGCAACAAACCCACTTTAGGGATTAGTCCCAAAGACAAAATGACAAAACTATGAGGTGTCATATGCACAAGACTATGGCAACACTGGAACAGGGAAAAAAATGGACTCTGTTCATTCAATAGAGAACTGAGAAAATAAACTACAGTAAATCCACTTACTGGTATATTAATAGCAGTAAAATGAGATCTCCACATACTGCTTTGGAGTAATGCCCAGGATACGTTGTTAAAAAAAAAAGGTACAGAATACTGTGCAGTGTATACTACTTTTTATCTAACAGAGAGCCAGAGAATATGAATACCTATGCACACACATATATGTGCTTGTATGAAAAAACAAAACATAAGATGTAAGGAAAAATGAACAGCCAACAAAAAGTAGTTACATACAGGAGGTGCAAGCTAGATTTCTCTGAATATACATGGTTTTATATATTTGACTTTGGAACCACGTAAATGCTTTAGTTAGTTTGATAACAAAAGTAGATCCAAACGAAATATACCAACTTAACTTTTAAATTTATGTATCAAGTTGTGGTTCAGTTGCTTTCAAACACAGAATTTGAATTATATTCTTAAAGTCTATATTCTAAGATCAAAAAGAAAATTTTTAAAAATCTTAAACTATTTTAAGTTACTGCATTGGTAATTAATAAGTTAACACTGGTATTATTTTCCAAAACTTTCATATGTAAGTAACAGGATATAGCAAATAAGTTGCTGTTACTGTCACCAGGAACAAAGATTTCCAGTGTAAGAGAAAAAAGGTACAAACATAAAATTAAAGAAGTAAAAACCCCAAAATCCTTAATCTAGGTTTAAAATATCAACATAAACGATGCTACATACCACCTTAAAGAGAAGTAGTTAGGATTTCCAAGTTCTATCCATTGAAAAGACCTAGAAAAAATGAGCAACCCAGTAGGAGTGAGCCCCCTCTAGCGTGGAGACTGTGGTCCTGAAATACTATTTCCCACTAAAAGGAAATGTGACTCTTTGGACAAATAGCTAATTCCAGGTCTGGGGCAAAAAACATACGTAATCCGGGAACATCATATCCTGCCAAAAGCCAAGATGTTATCGAAGACTATAGCTGTGCCAAAAAGATTCAGGAACCAAAATGAAGGAACTTCCACCGGGCAAAGAGTAATATCTGTCATGAATCAAACACATCACATATGTTTAAATTTGTAAGTTCATCTAGCTTTGGAGGATGCTAATAATAATTCCAAAAACTGGTAAATGAAGAGGAACCAAAAAAAAAAAAAAAAGAAAAAAAAAAAAGAAAACATTTATTCTGCCTTTCTGTATCTCAGAGTAACCAAATACCTGATGAGGGAAAGTTCTTCTCAAAGAATTTCAGTTAATGAATAAAGAAAGAATGATTAATTTAGAATCCCGCCACTTTGCAACCTCAATGAAATAATGAATCTAGGCCATGTCCATTAATGGTGATGGTTACACAACCTTGTGAACATAGTAAAAACAGGGCTGGTCTGTTTGCTCACTGGTTAGAACACAGTGTTATAACACCAGGGTCAAACGTTTGGATCCCACACAAGCCAACCACCAAAAATAAGAAAGAAAGAAAAGAAAAAGAACAAAAAAAGTCACTCAGCCAGTAAGCTCAGTTAGTTAGAGTGCAGTGTTGTAAAAACAACTGAACTGTACAGTTTTAAACAATGAACTTTATGGTATATGAATATATCTAAATTAAAAAATGCAATAGGAGAAAAAAGAGAGGAGGGAGAGACTGTTTTTCTGCCTCTGGACACTCCCGACTGCGTGTGAAACCTGGAATTCCGGCTGCCATCTGGATGAGACTTTGGGAGCCAGACAAGTCAATAAATTGAAAATGGAAAGAATCTTGGTCCTTGAAGCTAAATAAAAAACCCATCCCTGAACTGTCTTTCCATCAGATTTCTTGTTAAGTGAGATAATAAATCTCCTAATAGTAAAAACCAACACCAAGCACATGAAGATACTCAACATCACTAATCACTAGGGAAAAGCAAGTCAAAACCCCAATGAGATACCACCTTACATCCATTAGGATGGTGCTGTAGATTGGATTCCCCCAAACTCACTGAAGCTTAAATCCCCACTGTAACTGTTGAGGGTGGGAAATCCTCTTATGGTAATTAAAAGGTGGGGCCTTAAAGAGGTGATTAGATTGTAGGACCATGACATAGCCAAAGGATTAACAGTGGTGGTCAGGGGCGTGGTCTGAGGGCTTTAAAAGGAGAGTGCAAGAGGAACTCTCTCTCTGCTGCCACCAACAAGGCCTTCACTAAATGTGTTCCCTGGACTTTGGACTTCCCAGCCTCTCAAACTGTAAGCAGTAAATTTTTATTTTCTTATAAATTACCCAGTTACAGGTATTATAAGCAACAGAAACGGACTAATACAGATGGCTATTTTCTTAGTCGATTTTGTGCTGCTATAACAGAATAACTGAGATGGGGTAATTTATAAAGAAATTTATTTTCTCATAGTTCTGGAGACTGGGAAATCCAAGATTAAGGTGCTGGCATCTAGTGTGGGCCTTTTTTCTGTGTCCTCACACGGTGAGGATGTGGAGAAATTACAATCCTTGTGTACTGTTGATAGAAATGTAAAATGGTGCAGTCTCTATGGAAAAGAGTTTAGCAGTTCTGCAAAAACTTAAAAATAGAATTACTCTATGATCCAGCAATTGCACTTCTGGGTATATATCAAAAAGAATTGAAAGCAGGGTCTTAAACAGATTTTTATACACCCGTGTTCACAGAAGCATCATTCGCAATAGCCAAAAGGTGGAAGCAACCCAAGTGTCCATCAACAGAATGGATAAACCAAATATGGCATATACATACAATGGAACACTATTTAGTCCTAAAAAAGAATGAAATTCTGACATATGCTACAACATGGGAGAACATTATGCTAAGTGAAATAAAACAGTCACAAAAAGACAAATACTGTATGATTCTACTTATAGGAGGTACCTAGAATAATTCAATTCATAGAGACAGAAACCAAATAGTGATTACCAGGGTCTCGGGAGTTACTGCTTAATGGGTACAAAGTTCAGTTTGGAACCTTAAGAACAAGGATAGACAATGGTAATAATGACTGCACCACAGTGCAAATGTACTTAATGCCATTGAACTGTACACCTAAAAATGATTAAGATAGTGAATTTTATGTTATGTATATTTACCACAATAAAAAAAATGTAACTCAAAATAGATCATAGACCTAAAAATAAAATGCAAAACTGTAAAACTTCTAGAAGATAACAGGAGGAAATATAAGTGACCTTGGTCACATTGTTTCATGATAAGCTTGTAGATACAATGCTGAAGTCACAGACCATGCAAGAAAAAGTTGATATGTTGGATTTATTGGATTGTTGGATAAATGGATCTTAATGAAAGAAGCAAGTCTGGAAAGCTACATAGTGCATGATATCATTTATATGACATTCTGGAAAAGGCAAAACTACAGATTAAACAGATCAGTGGCTGTTAGGAGTTGGGGGGTAGAGTTAAACAGGTAAAACACGAGATTTTTTCAGGCTGTGAAACTATTCTGTATGATACTGTAATATATCATTACACCATGCATTTGTCAAAACCAATAGAACTTCAGTGCACAGAAGTAAGCTTTAATAAATGCTAATTTAAAAAAAAAACATTTAGGAGGACAGGATGCAAAATGTGACAAAAGAATCTAATTGTATTACAAACGCATGAAACAACCTTCCTAAAGAGAGTGGGGGGAAAGGTGGTGATGCAAGTAACTTTGGAAATCAGTGGAGTCTGCATGACTGAAGGCAAAAGAAAATGCACCTAATCACTGTACTCTAGTTGATAAAGTTGTACCCCACAGGGGTATAGGTTAATAATTTTGAAACCACTATACAGGTATGCTGGAATTGAACAATTAAGTAAAATGAAAAGTGGATGGTGGGAACCAGTTTTTTCAATGCTGGAGTGGAAGTTTACAAAGAAACAGGGGAGGGGGATGGAGCTAGAATGATCCAATGAATTAGAGTTGGAGACATCATTAAGAATTCATTTTTAGCTTTGTTTAGGTACAGATGGTCACATATAGACATATTTATGAAAATGTGTATTACACACACACACACACACACACACACACACACACACACACACACACACACACACACACACACACACACACACACACACATTTCCTTGTTCTGTCAGCTGAGAGAGCCTAAAAGCATTGACACCCCAAGAGTTCAATAGCAATAAGCACATCTAGTGTGAGGTCTTGGTTTCGAATACCATTCTCCAATAAAAGGAACCAGGTCTCCTAGGAGAAACGATTAATTCTGGGACTTGGGCAGGAAATAACACAAGAGGAATCTAGAGTTTTTTTTAGTGCCAAACATAAGTGCTTAAAAAAAAATGATGAGGGTGTGTATGTCAAAGAGCTCCCAAGTGGCCAAAGCTAGAGCAATTTGAGCAAGGAAATAAGGCAATATTGGATTATAACCCAAAATATAAAGTAAATACCTATAAGTCCACATTGATAAAATTTAAATAAACAAAGAGGGGATAAAAGACAAATCTTTCATGCAGAGGAATTCCAAGTAGTTTATATACACACTCTGCCTCCAAGGAGGTGGTGTATAACTTCTCATTCCAAAAGACTGGGCCGCACATAATGATTTCTTTTCAAAGAGTACAGTATAGAAAAAGGGGGGAAGAAAAGTAACTTGACAGTGAAAAAATCTGACAAACAGTACCTCAGCCAAGTGATCTAAGTTAACATAGACAGTGATATGTACAGTTGATATAAAAAAATGGTATTTCACCTTTGTGGGATTCCACCCCCAAATCCATAATCTCAGTCTAATCATGAGAAACATCAAAATAATCCCAACTGGGCCGAGCCCGTGGCACACTCGGGAGAGTGCAGCGCTGGGAGCGCAGTGGCGCTTCCGCCGTGGGTTCGGATCCTATATGGGGATGGCTGGTGTGCTTGCTGGCTGAGCGCAGTGTGGGCGACCCCCCATAATCTCAGTCTAATCATGAGAAACATCAAAATAATCCCAACTGGGCCGAGCCCGTGGCGCACTCGGGAGAGTGCGGCGCTGGGAGCGCAGTGGCGCTTCCGCCGTGGGTTCGGATCCTATATGGGGATGGCTGGTGTGCTCGCTGGCTGAGCGTAGTGCGAACTACACTGTGCTGAGGGTTGTGGTCCCCTTACCGGTCAAGAAGAAAAAGAAAAAAAAGAATGGTGTGTTTGAGAAGATACACACTAGATAACTGATTCCAAGTAAATGGAGTTAATTGGGGTGTTTTCTAAAAAAAAAAAAAAAAAAAAAAAAAAAAAAAAAAGGACAAAATAATAATAATAATAATCCCAACTGAGGGCAATCTACAAAATACCTGACCAGTATTTGTCAAAATTGTCAGGGTCATGAAAAACAAGGGAAGTCTGAGAAACTGTCATAGTCCAGAGGAGCCTAAGGAGACATTACAACTAACTATAATGTAGTAGTTTGGATGAGATGCTAGACAGAAAAGGTGCATTCAGTAAAAACCAGGAAATCTGAAAAAAGTAAGCTAATAATAATGCGTGGATATTGCTTTACTCATTCTGTCAAATGTACCATACCAATGTAAGACACTAATCATAGGGGACTACGGGTATGGGGTATAAGAAAACTTTCTATACTACTTGATATTTTTGTTTAGGTCTAAAACTATTCTAAGATAAACTTTATTTAAAAAATAAATGGATAAGAATATAAAAATATCCTGAAAGAGGAAAAGGAAAGGGTAGGGAGAAAACTAGTGCTATTAAATATCAAAGCAGGGGCTGGAAAACTATAACCCACAGTCCAAATGCCTGTTTTTGTAAAATTAAGTTTTACTGATACTTAGCAACTCTCATTTGCTTTCATATTGTCTATGGCAGCTTTAGTACTACATTGGCATAGCTGAGTAGTTGCAATAGAGACCATATGGCCAAAAAACCTAAAATACTTGTCACTGAGTTCTTTACAGAAAAGCTTGCTGACCCCAATATGAATGAATAGAATGCAAAGGGTAGTTACAAATATCAATAACTTGATGTGATAATTTAATATCTGAAAAACTGCTGAAATTCCATGACTTCCCTGAACAGAGGCAGGTGCTTCCCTGCCAGCTCCCTGTAGCTTCTTTTCCATTTAGCACACACCCTTCCCCTACACTACACAATACTTCTCAAAGGCAGGATCTACTAAGTATGTCTCTCTATATGCCCTGAACTCAGCAGATAACAGGCATTTGTGGCAGAAAAGGATGGCTTCCCTACACTACCTAAAAGACACTTGCTAACATTCTCAATTTTGTTCATGTTTCAGCAATTGTGTGCTTAAACTGACAACTGTTACCTTTTTGACTGCAGGCTGGAGAACATGCTAGGTCCAGGAGATGAATCTTGACTAGCCAACTCAACTACGATTTAAGATAGGAATAAGCCTCATGACCCAATTACGGCCAATGAGATATGAGCGCAAATATGTGGGAGGGCTTATGGACGTTTCTTCACTCTTCAAGGGATACATAACATTACTGCTTCCAGTTTGGGGGCTCTGCTGTGTAAGGATATGATACTTAGAATTGCTCAGTCATCTTGAGACAAGGGGTTAATTCTATAGATCGAAAACTAGCACACCAGGAAGAGCAGAGGATAATATAACAAGTTCAGGTCCTTGGCGATATTAAGCTGCTGAGCTAAGCACTCTTTCTGGAGTTCCTATTATTTGCAATATATCCCCTTATCCTTAAATACATCATGTATAAGCATTCTGCACAATGCTAACCTATTAAAAATGAAATATTGGAGTTTGATTTTTATGAGTAAGCTAAGGGATGGAGAATATAACTGTAAACTGTTGACTCTATTGTACTTCGAATTAGGAAAAATTATTTTAAAATATATTCAGATTGAAAACTGGTACTCATAGTTGTACAGTACTGCCATAACACTCACAGTCTTTATGCATTACTACTGAAGACACACATAAAAAGCAATGCTTCACTATGAGCTGATAATACTTTAATAATTCACAAACTTGCTACTTTCTACCTGTATCATTCATATCTATCTGGATAGTAAGATGCTCCATCAAAAAAATTCTTTTTTTATATATAAACACAAGGATGAAGAACACAACTGTTTTTAAAAACCAAGTAAATGACTATACATGAAGATTGCTTTTCTTCCTCCCACCTAATAATACTATTGTAATGCAAAAAGGAAAAACAATTATACTGGTTATCTCTCTAGATGAAATAACTTTTCTACAAAAATTATAAAAATTTTCTCAGCACTACGCTATATAGTTGAATAAATGACATGCCCATCACTCATACATCGGATAGACTAAGCATTCATTATTTATAAAACAACTGCTTTTCACAACTTTTCACTCTATCAATTTACCAACCACCACCCAATTAAAGCAAAGCAAGATGCCAAAAACTGTTTTTGTAAATATTCCTCTCTACCAACATTCTTTAAGAGTGAAGTAGTCAACTCCAAGTGATTAATTCATTCAATACTTATTTGTTGAACTCTACTGTATGTCAGATAGATGCTGGGGACAATGGTGAGCAACAGAAGAATCGACCCCTGCTCTCATTTCATGGGATGTAAAATTACAAATGGAAATACACACCGTGAAAGACAAGGACATAGGTTAGTGACAGTCTCTTACAAAGGACCCTGAGCAATGCCGAGGCAAAAACTATCCCATAACAGCAACAGACAACACGCCAGGCCCTAATCAAAGCACGTTATAGATACTACCATTTCATCCTCACTACAACCTTTTGAAATAGGAACTATTAGTATCTGTTGGGGGCCTGAAGCCCCACACCCCTTCTTGTGAGACCGCTCCTATGTGACAATCTG
>NW_007730246.1:189673-191152 GCF_000696425.1 Galeopterus variegatus | reverse complement strand
CCATCCCATTCCCACTCCCCCCTCCAGGGTCTGCGTTGAATATCCCGCGGGTTGGGACAAGTATCCCCATTTTATAAATGGTGAAACTCAGATGCAGAGAATTTAAGTCATTTGCCCAACTCACAGATAGTAGGTGTCTGAGCTGGTATTCCATCAAGACAATCACACACCTGTAGAGTATGTGCTACTAACCACTATAACACACTGCCTTTTTTATAGAGTCCAAATTTCTGCACAAATAGAACCAGCACATACTTGTGGCAGGTAGCCTGCACTGCAACAACCTGAGTAGGAGATGACGGGAGTCAAATGTAGCCAGTTTCTCAAGCAAAGCAAAGTGCAGACCTTTATTTACCTGCTCACCCCACTCCCCATAGTAAGGAGTCTGGCCTGGCTACTGTGTACCTGGGCAAAAGGACAGTCTCCACCAACCCCCTCACCTGCTTTCTCAACATAATCTGAAAAGTTCAGATGAACTAGAGCACCTGGCTCTTCTCAATCAATCAGGTCATCTGCTTTTCATCACAAAAAGATGTCCCACACATGATTTTTAACTCAAACACCACAGAACATAGTAAACACCAGCAACNAAAGATGTCCCACACATGATTTTTAACTCAAACACCACAGAACATAGTAAACACCAGCAACGTGCCAACATGGAAGTAAGAGGAGGGAGACTGCCGCTTCCTCTGGACATGCAGTGCCATGCTGCTCCTCCTCTCTGCCTCAGCTGCTTTCCAGTTCTAAATGGTGGCCAAGTAAGAGTCCAGACAAAGGACAGACAACATAACCACTTCAAACAGAGAATGAATCAGTGACTTTTCAAGAGCTAGGAATTTTTCTTAAAGGTAGAGGGGATGATAGCATGTCATTAGTCCTAGATACAAAATGTTATAGGCTCCTATAAAGTAAAATCTAGATAAGATGCCTCATTTGGAGAAAAATACTAAAGATAATCACAGTGTAATCTTAACTTAAAACTGCATTTAAAGATAAAAGAAATACTCTTACTATACTGTAATCTTTCAGTTCAATTGAAGACCTCGAGGCAAATAACACACATTTAAGAGTAACTATAATCTTCCTCTAAGGAGGTCTAAGGTGTCCTAAAAGTTTTCAGGGTGGAGCTACAGTTAAGACAATGTACAAAACAACAGCATGTACACTCTGAATGCTGAAAATAGGAAGCCCACTACTGGGAAGGATCAAGTACAATGATCAATAACAAGGATCAATAACTGTATCAGCAAAGTATCAGTAATGTTAGTATTCCCAGGGGTCTATCTTTAGAGTATCTGTCTCCCCCAACTCCTCAACCTCCCTCTCTCCTACTCCTAATCTTATCCATTCTCAGTTGACACCTACAACTTTGATACAAATAACTCCAGTGTCTCTCTCTACATCTAACATCTCTACCTGGTTGCTATCAGAGGACACTTCCAAGTGCTTTCTTGGCAAGTGCCATGAGCACTCCTA
>NW_007730246.1:186029-189074 GCF_000696425.1 Galeopterus variegatus | reverse complement strand
CAGGGGTCTATCTTTAGAGTATCTGTCTCCCCCAACTCCTCAACCTCCCTCTCTCCTACTCTCTCCTAATCTTATCCATTCTCAGTTGACACCTACAACTTTGATACAAATAACTCCAGTGTCTCTCTCTACATCTAACATCTCTCCCTGGTTGCTATCAGAGGACACTTCCAAGTGCTTTCTTGGCAAGTGCCATGAGCACTCCTAAAGTCAACAGAGCCAAAAGAAAACTATCGTAGTTACTAATGAATTTTTCCTCCTGATTTCTCTAGTGATAGTATTGTACTTATTTTTCTCCTGGTTAACCACATCTTTTCAGTCCTCCAAATTCAATCTGCTCCAAGCCCATTTACTAGTTCCTTAACATCTCTCACATTAGTCTACTCCTAAGTCAAGGCCCTGGTTCACAAATCTTGTCTTCCTCCAGGGTTTTGCCTCTTTATCAGCCATTTAACTCTTATCTCTGCCTACATCAGACAAATCTTCCTCATTCTTCAGGACCATGAGCATAGCTTATTGTTGGCCCCAGGATCTAAGGAATCTAAACTTGTGGAGAAAAAAAGTAATAAGCTATACACGGTTACAGAAGCAGCATCTGAACTGAGGTGCTCCTAATTCCCAGAGTCTGTGCTCTTAACCACCAGCCTTACAAGTATCAGTACTACTTTTCCCCTTCCACTATCAAAAATAGCGTTTCATGCTCTAACTATAATATGAAGGAGAAGGAAAGAAATTTAACGAAGTATTACATATTTCAAAACATGAATGTTCAAGCAGGCTTACAATAGACACAATCAAAGCAGTCACATATGTACACTCATACATGGGATCAACATGTGCCCCCTGGCATGTATATCATACTGGGTAATCCGTTTTCTCATCTTTGTTAACTGAGATCACTAATCCTCTCCCAATGAATTTAGAAATGAGTGGACTGTCTCAATTAATGCAGCTTCAACTATCACGTCCAAATGAAAAAGCATGCAAATGTGTGTCTCAACACGATCTCTCAGCTACTTTTACTGCCTAGAAAATAATGACCTAGATGTCCCGGCAAAACTTTCAACTCTATATATGAAACACATCTTATTCTGTAAACTGCCTCTCCTTCCAACCATTCCAATTTCTATTAATGGACCCTGGCTATAAGATTAGTCTGTATGACATTCTCCATTATGCCAGACTGTTTTCCTTATGAACTGGGTAACCAAAATATTTATCACACAAACCAGACACTTTTAAGAATAAAAGAGGATCTTATCAAGAATTAAGCCTAGACAAAAGACATAAACTGAGATGTCTGATCACCCTACTTATGAAGAACACTCATAAAATAAGGAGAACAAAATCTCAAAAAGAAGCTAGGAAACCTGAGTTCTATTCCTAGCTCTTCTGCTAACTAGCTTCCTGATTTTAAACAATATTCTGGGCTTTAGTGCTTTCACATGTAAACTGAGAAAATTAGAACTGGATGGTGTCTAAGGCCACTTGTAGCCTCTACTGCTTACATATCTTTGCAAACAGGCAGGATTAAGCTCAAAAAAGGGGAGTCTCTGGCCAGGAATGAGAAAGGAGAGAAGGAAGATAGGTCAGAAAACAGGAAGGAGCTTGAGGCAACACACACACTCTGGGGACCATGAAGTCTTTGAGACAACCACATACATGCAACTTCCAGTATCCATGTGTCCCTCTCCATTGGTCTTGGGGTGGGTGTGGGCTTTATAACTTACACATGTTCAGAAGAAAAACAAATAAATGAAAATAAAGCAGGCAAGAAATTAAATTAAAATCAACAAAAATCTCAATAATAGCAATGATCACTAGCATAAATTTGGTACCCTTCCAGACATTTTTCCATACAAATATATAAATATATTTTTAATGTGATAATACAGTTGTACAGCCAATTTACACATAAATATATTTGTCATATTCATATATAGGTATATAGTTGCTTCATTTTCAATAGCAGCTTAATGATCCACTGCATGAATGCACCACAACTCTTTCAACAAGCTCTTTTTCAGTTACAGGCAATCTTTTACGATTACACATGATTAGTGCATACACATCTTACAAATATACCTCTGCGGTCTTGTCCAAATAGCGTCTTAGGATAAGTTCCCTAAAGTGGAATTGCCAGGATAAAGGATATAGGCTGTGTGTGTGTGTGTGTGTGTGTGTGTGTGTGTGTGTTTAATCAGTGTGTATGAACTGTCTGGTCTCAATATAGGTTTTGCCACCCAAGGAGGATATTATAAAATTTTTTTTTTTTTTTTTGGTGGCTGGCCAAATTGCTGACCTTGAAAAAATGTTAAAGGAACTCTCTTTACTACATTGTTGGTAGGAATGTAAATTGGTACAAGCATTATGGAAAACTGCACGGAGGGTCCTCAAAGAACTAAAAATAGACCCACCTTACAACCCAGCTATCCCACTACTGGGTGTATATCCAAAGGAAATAAAATCAATTTACCAAAACAAAAGACACCTGCACTCCTATGTTCATGGCAACACTATTCACAATAGCCAAGAGATGGAATCAATCCAAATCCCCATCAATGGATAAACGGATTAAAAAAAAACAACTGTGGTATATACACACAATGGAATACTATTCAGCTATAAAAAGATATGATATCCTATCATTTGCAGCAACATGAAAGGAACCGGAAACCACCATTTAACCATGTTAAGTGAAGCAAGTCAAGCACAGAAAGACAAATACTACATATCACTTATATGTGCAATCTAAAGAAAAAGAAAAATGGTCCTTATAGAAGTAGAGAGTAGAATAATGGTTTCCAGAGGCCAGGAATGGAGGGGGAATGGAGGGAGAAGTGGTGGACTAACGGGTACAAAACTATGCTATCTATCCTAATGAATCATTGTGCAGTACATGCATGTATTGAAGCAATATACTGTACCCCACAAATATGTAAAAGTAGATGTTAAAAAACAAAGTTAAAAAAAATTGTTAATTTAGGGCCGGCCCGGTGGCGCACTGCTATGGTGCGCCGCTTGGGAAGCGTGGTGGCGCTCCCG
>NW_007730246.1:174654-185147 GCF_000696425.1 Galeopterus variegatus | reverse complement strand
ACAATGTAGTGAGTGGAGCTATTTAGGCATGGAGTAACTACATGACAACATCTAACTCTAATTGCACTTGAACAACAATAAGAAACAATGCTCAGGTAACAGGATTTTTCCTTCCTCTATTGGTGAACAGGAAAAGCAAAATTGACTGTATTGGCAACTCTGTGGCATGAGGAACTGAACTGTCAAACAAAAACTAGATTTGAGCATGGATATGAGGAGAGTCCCAACTCTACCATTCAGTCAGCCTCTTCTTTGTCAGCAAGTCAGGTTATCTACAAGCACTTAGGTTTTTCACCATTAAATCATGCACTGCACTATCACCTACTTCATAGCTATCATGAGAATCGATGAATTATGGCAGTACAAGCATACCACAATCTATAGAACATTATTAATATAATATTCACAATTTCTGAAAAAATTTCTAGTAAAACCAGATTAGCAAAATGAGAACAACTCACTTGTTTTAGGAAGATTAAATGATAAAGGCAGAAAAACATCCAGGTTTTTAGGTGCTAAATTACTTTGCCTCACTGGAAAGGTCTCTCTAATACTGTACATAAGTACTATTAATGTGGTTCCTAGCAGAACAGTGGATTTCAAAAGAGAAAAGTTCAGAAAGCGCCTTGGGAAGCATATCAGAATGAAGACGGTGAGGGGAGAAGAAATTTTTCCCCACCACACACAGTGCCTTTGCTAGAAAGCTCACCTTGCCTCCCACCTTAAAAATATCAAAGTAGTTGTGGCAGTTTCTCCATAAAAATATTCTGAGGATGGCTCAGGGCTGATGTGGGAGAAAAGAAAAGATAGAAAATCACTGAGTATGGGACAAAACAGTGACATTCAGACTGAGATACTGATTTTAGAAGAGGAAGTAACTTTTTAAGCCAGAGAAAAGACAACTATTAATTTAAAATATCATTAAATATTAGGAAAAACAAAATCTGAAAAACAATGAGCTAATTGCCATCTCAAGTGAGAGCCACAAAACAAACCTTTAATAATGTAGAAAAATTAAAAATAGATTTGGTAATGAATTCTTAGAAATGACACTAAAAATACACCAAACAAAAGAAAATAGATAAGTTGAGCTTCAACAAAACTATAACCTTTTAAAATGAACCAAAGACCTAAACCTATAAAACTCTCAGAAGAAAACGTAGGACAAAATCTTCATGATACAGGATTTGGTAATGACTTCTTGGCTATGAAATCAAAAACACAGGCAAAAAAGTAAAAACAAACAAACAAACAAAAAAAACAACTAAACTAAACTGGAGTATATCAAAATCTGAAACTTCTGTTCATAAAAGGACACAATCAACAGAGAACAGGATTTGGTAATGACTTCTTGGCTATGAAATCAAAAACACAGGCAAGAAAGTAAAAACAAACAAACAAACAAAAAAAACAACTAAACTGGAGTATATCAAAATCTGAAACTTCTGTTCATAAAAGGACACAATCAACAGAGTCAACAGGTATAGAATTAAAAGATACAGAAAAGGAAAACTCCTTCAGAATGGGAAAAAATATTTGTGAATTGTCTACCTGATAAGGGGATGCTATGGTTTGAACGTCCCCTCCAAAACTCATGTGAAATTTAATTCTCATTGTAATGGTATTAAGAGGTGGGGCGTTTAAGAGGTGAGTAGGTCATGGGGTTGGTTCCCGATAAAAGAATAAGTTCTGGCCTGCATCTTCTCTCTGTCTCATGTGCTTGCTTGCCCTTCAGCCATGAAGTGATGCAGGAGATTGTCTTAGTCCATTTTGTGCTGCTATAGCAGAATACCACAGACTGGGTAATTTATAATTTATTGGCTCAAGGTTCTGGAGGCTTGAAAGTCCAAGATCAAGAGACCAGCATTTTGCCAGGGCCTTTCTGCTGGGTCAGTCCACTGTGTAAGGCAGAGGGCAAGAGAGAGACAAAAGGAACCTACTCCCATGATAACAAACCCACTCCCATGATAACGGCATTAATCCATTCCCAAGAGCAGCGCTCCCAGGCCTAATCACCTCTAAAAGGTCCCATCTCTCAACACCATTACAATGGCAATTAAATTTCAACATGAGTTTGAAAGTAGACAAACATTCAAACCTTAGCAGGGGGTTAATATCCAAAATATATAAAGAACTTCTATAACTTTACAGCAACAAAAACCCCATTTCAAAAACGGGTAAAGGACTTGAGACATTTCTCCAAAAAAGATATACATTTGTCAAAAAGCATGTGAAAAGATGCGCAATATCACTCATCACTAAGGAAACACAAATCAAAACTATAAGATATCACCACACACTCATCAGGATGGCTACTATCAAAAAAAGAAAAAAGATAACAATTGCTGGCAAGGATGTGAAGAAACTAGAACCCTTGTATACTGTCAGTGGGAATATTAAATAAATGGTGCAGCCACTATGGAAAACAGTTTCTCAAAAAACTAAAAATACAATTACTCTATGATCCAGCAATCCTACTTCTAGGTAAAAATCCAAAAGAACTCAAAGCAAGGACTTTGTTAAAGTTTTAGACACCCATGTCCACAGCAGCATTAATATACTCACATGCTTCAAATATTAATTTAAAAAAAGAATTTAAACTGATGAAATTCTACCTCTGGGTATACACTCAAAAGAATTGAAAGGAAGGACTCAAAGAGACATTTGTACACCATGTTCATAACAGCATTATTCACAATAGCCAGAAGGTGGAAGCAACCCCAGTGTCCATTAACTGATAAATGGATAAACAAAATGCAGTCCATACACACACAATGGAATATTATTCAGTCTTAAAAAGAAAGGAAATTCTGGGCCAGCCCGGTGGCGCACTCGGTAGAGTGCGGCGCTTGGGAGTGCAGCGGCGCTCCCGCCGAGGGTTCGGATCCCATATAGAGACCGGTCCACTCACTGGTTGAGCGCGGTGTGGGCACGACACCGAGGGTTGCGATCCTGTTGCCGGTCGCAGTACGGGCGCGACACTGAGGGTTGCAATCCCATTACCGGTCACGAAAAAAGACAAAAAAAAGGGGGAAAAAAAAAAAAAAAGGAAAGGAAATTCTGACACATGCTTCAACGTGGATGAACCCTGAGGACATTATGTTAAGTGAAATAAGCCAATCACACAAAAAACAAATACTGAGTGATTCCACTTACATGAGGTCGCCAGAGCAGTCAAACTTACAGAAGCAGAAAATAGAATGGTGGTTACGTGGGGACTGGGGGTGAAGGGAAACTGGGAAGTTTATTTAGTACAGAGTTTCAATTTTGCAAGAAGAAAAAGTTCTAGAGATAGGTTGTACAACAATGTGAATATACTTCACACTTAAAATTAGATGGTCGATTTTATGCTATATTATTTTACCACAATTAAAAAAAAATTGCATTTCTACATGCTGACAATAATTGTGAATCTAAAATTTTTTAAATTTACATTTACGTTTATGTAATGATACCATTTACAACAGCATTAAAAAGTATGAAACAGGGAATAATCTGACAAAAGAGGCAAAAGACCTATAAAATGAAAACTGCAAAACTCAACTGATAGAAATTAAATACCTATTTAATGGAGACGACATGTCTCATTCATGGATCAGAAGACTTGATATTGTTTTTGGTTCTTCCCAAATTGGTCTTAAGAAGCAACAGAATCCCAACAAAAATCCCAAAAGGCTTTTCTTTCTTGTTGAAATTGACAGACAGATTCTAAAATTGACAGACAGATTCTAAAATTCTAAAATACAAGGGCCCAGAATAGCTAAAACACCTTTAAAAAGAACAAGGTTGAAGGACTAACTCTACTTGTGTTCAAGTCTTATTATGAATCTCCAGTAATCAAGATTGCTTGGTATTGATGTAAAGACAACTAAATCAAAGGAACTGAATAGAGAATTCAGAAACAGACTGACAGGTATATGGAAAACTGATTTTTGACAAAGGTTCCAAAGCAATTTGGTAGGTTAAAAATAAGTCTTTTCAGCAAATGACAAACAATTAGTTAACTATAAGCAAAAAAAGACCTTCCATCCACACATTATGCCACATAAAAAAAAATTAAAATGAAATATAAAACATAGAAGGACCCAACAACATGGATGGACTTAGAGAAAATTATATTAAGTGAAACAAGCCAGGCACAGAAAGAGAAATACCACATGCTGTCACTTATTTGCGGGAGCTAAATATAAATAAATAAATAAACAAACAAACAAACAAACAAACAAATAAAGGGTAGTGAGGGGGAAAAAGATACAACAATCACAACAATTCCTTGAACTTGTTAAGACAAGTGAACAGACAAACAAACAAACAAACAAACAAACAAACAAATAAAGGGTAGCGAGGGGGAAAAAGATACAACAATCACAACAATTCCTTGAACTTGTTAAGACAAGTGAACAGATATTATGTAGTGGGGGGGAGGGGAGAGAAGAAGGAGGGAAAGAGGAATGGGTAAAGGGACACAAAAATCAACTACAATGTATATTGAGAAGTTAAAATAAAATTGCAAAAAAAAAAAAAATGAGGGAAACTGCTGTTAAATAAAACTAAATTTGGCTCTTAAAAAAAAAAAGAAGGAAGTCCCTATGATGTTGGGTTAGGCAATGGTTTCTTAAATAGAAACACAAATGAGGGAAACTGCTGTTAAATAAAACTAAATTTGGCTCTTAAAAAAAAAAAAGAAGGAAGTCCCTATGATGTTGGGTTAGGCAATGGTTTCTTAAATAGAAACCAAAAACATGATCTATAAATGAACAAGTTAATAAATTTCAGTATAATTTAAAACAACTTCTCTTCAAGACACTGTTCAGATAATGAAAAAACATACCACAAACTAGAGGAAAAAGTATTTGCAAAACATCTGATAAAAGATTTGCATCCCAAATACATAAGAACTCTCAAAACTCAATTACAAGAAAACAACACAACAACAACATCAAAAATTGGCAAAAGACATGAACAGACAAATGCCAAAAGGGATATACAGATAGCAAATAAGCTTATGGGAAGATGTTGAACATGATTAGCCACAGGTAAGTGCAGATTAAAACCACTGAGAAGGGCTGAAATTGACCAAGTGTTGAAAAGGATGTGGATGAACTGGAATTCTCATACGCTGTTATGGCAACGTAGATTGTACAATTACTTTAGTAAATAGTTTGGCAGTTTCTTTATAAGTTAAAACCATACATGTACCATACAACCCAGTCATTCCACTCCTAAGTTTTTGCTAAAAAGAAAATAAAGTGTATTCGTACAAAGATTGGTACACAAATATTTACAGCAGATTTATTTTTAATAGCCCAAAACTGGTGATAACCCAATGTCCATCAACAGTGAATGTAATGTGGTACATCCCTATAATGATATACTATTCAGCAATAAAAAGGAATGAACTATTTATTTATGCAATAACACTGATAAACCACAAAATAACATTTAAAATTTTAAAGAGCCAGACAAAAGAGAGAATATGCTGTATGATTCCATTTGCATAAAACTCCAAAAAAATCAAACTAATATATACTAACAGAAACTAGATAAATGATTGTCTGGGAAGGGGGGTGGAGAGGGAGGATGTACAAATGGGCATGAGGAAACTTTTGGGGGTGATAGATATGTTCACTATCTTGGTTGTGGTAATGGTTTCATAGATGTATACAAAATTGTATACTCTAAATACATATAGTTTACTTTATGTCAACTATAATTCAATAAAGCTGTGTTAAAAAAACAAGCAAATACCAAGCTAACTATAAAAAAGTCAGACAGCTAGATACGAAGTTGACCCAACTTCATAGATATAAAAATTTCTTGCAGGGTTGAAAAATGCTATTTATTATAGTTGATTTCAACATATTAAGGACAGATTTTTCTCCAATTCTCATAGACAGAGCAATGCCCTTGCTATGCCATAACCTCTCTCTCCACAGCACATCTCCAATTTCATAACCCACTTGTGGAAGTTCTGCAAGACACTGAACTAGAGGAAGAGAGGAAGGGAAAGAAGAAGGGGGGAGGGAAGAACCCATGCAAGAACAAGAAATTTTAAAAAATGCTTTCATAGGGAAATAAAACATTTATCTTATACAGTTAACAGGATCCTCAACAGTCAAAAAAATAAATGTATTCCTGTTATGCAGAGGAGGTTGTGTGTACTTTTACCATTACTACTGAACATTTTCCAGGATATTCTAGTTTATATAATATAAAAATATAGAAATAAGACATAAAATTATCACCACTTAAAATATTTACCAATATTTATCCAGAAAATCCTGGAGAATTAAATATTTTTTAAAAGATAAGGCACAAATTACCAATGTCAGCAATAAAAAAGTAGACTAAGAATCCCACAGAAGCTGAGAGACAAAGAGGCTATTATCAACAATTTTATGCCAATTAATTTGAAATTTTAGATGAAATGGACAGATTTTTAGCAAAATATAACTTACTAAAACTGACAGAAAAAGTGAAAATCAAATCGGAGACCTGAATTGTTCTAGAACTACATAGACCCCAAAAGGCCAAGAACTATAAAGTTCTAGAACTGTATCATCAATCTTACAAACTCTTTCAGCAAATAGAAGAAACCAGAACTCTCCAACTTGTTTTATAAGGCCAACCAAAGTAAGCAAACTAATCTCACTGGTAAGCATAATTCACTGGTTCAAGGCTAGATGAAATGATTTACCTTTTCACTAATAAATATTTATTCATCACCTCCTAAAGGACAATTTTGGATTTAAGGATACATAGTTGTAGTCTCTGTCTTCAAAGACTTAATCTAATAAGATAAATGGCAGGAAAGGATGCTCAAGTATCTGAAGAAGCAAGGTCTACAAATCCTGCCTATAGCAGGCCTAAGAACAACAGCAGCAACAGGTCTTTGTCATGACAGATGCTAGGCTTGATGATGGTGAATTAATATTTGTATAATTCTAAATATGAAATATAAATGTTTTTGCCTTAAATGCATAATATATTTGCTCTTATAAACTTCACTATGTCAACTGTTCATAAATGCTTTTGCCTTCTTCCCTTATCTGCTATAATGTACTTACAGGGCTTGGCTGTGCCAGTGTCCCAGTACTATTTTATTATTACTGAAATAATCATACTGGTTCCTAACAGTATTAAAAAGAATTGAAAGCTGATTGTTACAATTTTTTCTCTAATATGTCCCTAAATCACTTAACTTTTTTAACAAACAAAACATTCCTAGTCATTTTAGCCTTTTTTAAAACAGAAGCTGATCCTTAGTATTTATTTCCACCCTGCCTATATAATATTCTTGTTCTCAAAAATCAATATTAACCTTCACAGGGATCACTTGGAAACAATCTAAGAAAAATCAATTCAAGAGACATCAAGTGTCACCAGAACCAGAACTGTATCACCGATCTTACACAAACTCTTCCAGAGAGTAAATAAAACTGGAACTTTCCAACTTGTTTTTTAAGGCCAACCAAAGCAGACAAACTAATCTCACTGATAAGCATAATTACTGGTTTAAGTTTAATTCATAAAAGTAAATTCACAGAATTCATCCTGTAAGGCCCCACATCAATGCACTTAACTGGTATCCAAGTATTGACTTCAGGAAGTCCATGAACATTGATATGAAATACAATGCTAAACTTAGTGTTTTCTTTACAACAAATCCTTAATTCTCATCAGATGCTCAAGGGTAAATGAGTCCAAAACAACTTTTCCTTTACCTGGGTGTGAAGTCTAAGTATAATGGAAAATCTACATTCAATGATAATACAAATAACTCTAATAAAACAACTCAAAGGGTGTGTGCATGCACAATTAGGGAGGGATAGAGCAAAGAGAGGACAATAAAACAAGAACTTATTTGATACACACACAACTCTTTTCTAGAAGGAAATGAGCTCTCGGAGTAAATACTTGATTCCCTTCTATTTTTCAGATCATGACATCTTTCTGCCAAACAAGGTAGAAAAAAGTTGTCAACCGAATCCCTGTACATGGGCAGTCTTCCCTGTGATTATAAACAGCTTCTAAGAACTGAAATCATGAGTGATTCCAATACATTAAAATGAAATCAAGTCATGGGAGCTGTAGGATACAGAAGTTGGAAGTGAAACTAGGCAGAAACTGCAAGCATAATTTGGGGGTACTGGCATATGACATGAACATATGATTGAAGGCATTCACTGCTTTCCCAGCTTCCACACACTCAGAAATGCACTATGCTAGTTATCTCACCAACTACAGCAAATGCCAAGAAAGCTCATTCTCAGTATTCCTCACAGTTTATCAATACAGACTGCATGCACTCTGAGATAAGGAAGGGCTGGGCAGGAATCTATCTGTGGCCAAAATTAACAGATTAACATCAGGACCCAAATGAGAAGCAATCAGGGAATAAACTGAGTATAGGTTTCTTTGAATAAAGATCTCTCAAAAGTTCCGGCTCTAAGCACATAAAATTAGCAACTTTAATTTTTAGGTTGGGGTCCAGTTCCTGTTTATATTAGGAAATGTGAGAGAATACTTTTATCACAGTCAGGGTACCACCTATAGATTGTGACCAACCGTACATGCAAAAAACATTGAAAAATAATAAAAGCAGCTAATATGTATTAAGGCCTTACTAGATGTTAGGTGGCAGCAACCCTCACAACCCTATGAGGTAAATACTATAATTAATTAGGGAGAGGTTATATAACTTACCCGAAGTTACACAGTTAATAAAGGTGGAAACTGGGATTCCAAGCATGCTCTCTTAATCACTATGCTAATGCTTTGACCTGTCGGTTTATTTTTTATTCTGTAAGTCATAGGGAACCAATGAAAAAAATTAAGGACAGCAGTAACGATCATATTTACATGTCAGGAGGCCAGACTGATAGTAAGGTGAGCAAGGGTCTCAAAAGAGATGGTTAAAGTCTAGGTCAAAAATGCTGAGGAAATGAACCATAGGAATGCAGGGAAGAGGATAAAAACCTAAAATCTGTACGTGGTAAACTTAGTTGGACTTTCCCGTTGTAGATATGGGAAGGGATGAATAAAGTTACCTCTCAGGTTACTAGCTTGGCTACTGGTTAATAATTACTGTCCATCAATTCATGGAAGACAGAAGGAGGAACTGGTAGTTTGGTTTTGTTTAGGGGTCAGAAAGATGACTAATCCACTTTATAAAAATCAAAATGAGAGAAACCAATGCTACAGAATTTCCCTCCCCCTGACAAGATAAGCTTCCCAGGGCCGGCCGGTGGCGCACTGGAGGGTGCGCCGCTTGGGAGTGCTGCGGCGCGAGGGTTCAGATCCCATGTGGAGATCGGTTCCCGCTCACTGGCTGAGCGCAGTGCGGGTGCGACACCGAGGGTTGCGATCCCGTTACCAGTCAGTAAAAAAGACAAAAAGAAAGAAAAAAAAAAAAGATAAGCTTCCCTTTTATTACAGAGATCTCATCTTTGAAATAAGGGGCCCCCAATGCTTCTTCAAAAATAAGGAGTCATTTGGGCTGGGAGGGGCCTACGACACTACTAAATCCTCACTTTACAGATTAGGCACTGAGTGGCAAGGTTGTGTCAATACCCTGCCCAGAGTGTGCACTGTTCTGGGGTAATCAAGACTAGAAACCAGCTCTGCTGGCTCCATTCTACTCCTGTTCCTCTGCTTTACCTGCCTCCCAACTCTTCTAATGGGGATTCACATCACCAAACATTGACATATAATCACTTTCACTAAAAAGCAAAATTAGATATGTAAGCTAATAATGAAAAGCGGACTGCATATATTTAATTTTCATAAAATCCCTATTTTCTTTGGAAAAGCTGTTTCCATGGTGTCATAGTTTCCATTCATTGTAACATTTCTATATTTCAGGTCTCAAATAGACAAAAAAAGTTGTTTTTAAAGTTAGGTCTTGAAATGTCAGACCCTCTATATTTAGTATTCCTCTATAAGAACCCAGTGGGCCACTGACAAGGCCTGTTCTGCCTAATTCAGGCCAATTAAATCGGGGCGTCCTCGTACTGCTTTCAGAAGTCGTCTCAACCTCAAGCAGGATGGGAGAAAGAGACCGGCCTGGACTTGCTCCTCCGCTGGTCCTGGGATGGGCCGCTCTCCTGCAACTGCTCCGCATCGGCTCGACCGCTCCTCCGACGCCCGAGAACGCGGAAGGAGCAGTGAGGCGCTTCCCGGCTTCCACCACCAGCTCCACGGTCCACTCCCTGCGACCCAATGTCTGATTCCGCAGGCTCCCAGCACGTTATCTAAGCAGGCTGGGGAAGAGACTGCGCTGCGGAAACGGTATCAACTATCACTGGCACGGAAAACTCAGAGATGACCAAATTACGTACTTAATATTCTCTGTCCCTTATCTGGCGCCTTTTGAAACAAAAACCAAGTGACCTAAAGTTCCGTCTAGCGATGAGGGAGGAGTCACTAAGAAAGCCTGTTCCAGTGACGAGTTCTGGTCACCCGGACGAGCACGGGCTTTCCGAGAGCCGGGG
>NW_007730246.1:165249-173842 GCF_000696425.1 Galeopterus variegatus | reverse complement strand
CTGCCCGGCCTCAGCTCCCGCCTCCAACTCGCCCCGCGCGCGCCCGGTCGCCTCCAGCAACGCCCCGCCCACGCCAGGCCCCCCACACCTCAAAACAGCTTCCCGGCTTCGCGGCGCGCCGGAAGTACGTCATCTCCCGAGGCAAGATGGGCGCATCTTGACACCGAAAGAGAGCCCGTGGATCTGGAATTCTCAACCGGTGAAGTGTCATATGCTCTATAACTGTGATATTCCGCTCTTCTCCAAAATTTAAAGAAAAAGTCACAGAGAACGTACCTGGGCCATGGGATGCGTCGGAAGGGCACAGACTTACAAGCACACAGGCGCCGATTCCAGTCCAGAGCCACTTGTTTGTACGACCTCAGGTGAAATGAATACAATAACCTCCTTCAGGTAGGGTGATGATATACGTATATCCTAGCTCCATAAATGTTATCGTTATTATTACTGGCCCGAAAGGACCTCGTGAGACACCTCATTCTATCAAGTCCGATCCTTCCTCTTGGTTTGTGTGTTGCAGTGTTGTTGCGGGCAGGTCGTGCACAAGAATACCAAAGATTCTTACGTATTCTGTTCTAATGCATCCGTCCGAGTAAGCCATCAGCCTTACACTGAGAGCAGAACATTCCCCCAAACAGTATTTCAGGAAAATCTTCCCTAGACTTCACTTAAATATAGCGAAGAAGTTTTGTTAAACAGACCCAATGCATTTATGGCTAGCTGTCATTTTTTTGAATTATACCCTTTTATTGAGCCGAAGACTTCCTGCCTGTTTCTACCATGCTCTGATTCTGGTTCTGCGTTCCATGCCTATACAAAAATTGTCTAATTCCACATGTTTAAAGTACCAAGATGAACCTGTCGTCTTTCCTGATTATCCTCTCAATACATGCCAGTTTGTGAAAATCCCAGCTAAAAGGCAGTGCCAAAAGTATAACAAAATATAACAAAAACGTAAATAATAGTTGATGATGGTACTGTGAGGTCTGGTCCCTTGATCTGGAGACTCATAAAAGTAATTTTTAAGAGATTAATTGTTTGTTGCATTATGTTGACACTTATGCCATAGGAATTAAACGACCTTCATCCTTACCGTCTAATTAATTATGTGCTAATTGAGGTTAAAGACATGGGATTCCACATAATTTAATTCAACCTCCTAGGCTCTAGGAGAGTAATGGCACTCACTGAAAGATGCCTTACCTTGTTTCATCCGGGGGTGGTTTAAATTCATATTATTAATGAAATAGAAAGAGTCTTCCCCTGGTGAGGAAGAGTCTTTCCCTTGGTGAGAAATAACTTTGTGTTAAAAAATAACAAACTTAAAATGTTTTCTTTTCTGTTGCCAGATTTCCTTAAGTTTTTATAAATTCTTCAAAAAGAGAATAATAAGCAGTGTTTCCCAAACTTGAACACAACACTTTTTATTCTTGAAACACTGATTAATATCTTGCAGGATGTGTAGGACACAGTTTGAAAAGTGCTGCCTTTTTATATTTATTGATTTTGAAAGATATGCATGAAACACCATAGAAAGATAAGCATTTAATACTGTAGCATTAAAAAGACTATAAAACAATATATTTTGATCTTTTTAAAAACATTAATAGAAAAAAGAATGAAAGTATTTCTATTAACAATGGTTAGCTGTAGAGTTAGGTTTCTGATTTTTTGCTATGAATATGTCATAGTGTACTTTTATAATTAGTGAAAGAAAGTAAAATTTCCAATTTATAAAATGTTTAAAAAATGAATTATATACTTTTTATTTGTTTCTTCTTGTTACATGGCAAATTACCACAAATTTAGTGGCTTAAATAAACACAAATGTATTTATTGCCTCAGAGTCCATGGGTCAGGAGTCTGGCATGTTTTAGTTGCATGCTCTGCCTAGGGTCTCATGAGGCTGAAATCAAGGTGTCTGCTGACTGCATGCTCTTCTGGAGAGTCAGCTAAGTAAAGATCTACTTCCAAGCTCCCTCAAGTGATTGCCAGAATCCATTGTGGTCTTATGACTAAGGGCTGCACATTCTTGTTACTGCTCTCAGTTCCTAGAGGCCACTCATGGGTCCTTGCTATATGATGATCTCCACAATATGACCGTTTGCTCCTGCAAGCATCCTTCTGACACTTCACCTTCTTTTAAAGGACTCGCCTGATTAGGTCAGGCCCACCCAGGATAATCTCTCTTTTGATTAACTCAAAGTCAATTTATTAGAAACCTAATCATGGAAGTGATGTTCCATCATATTCCCTGGTCCTATTGCACTCAAGTGGAGGGGATTTACAGGGTATTTACACTAGGGTTATTTTTTGTATATACTGTATATATGTGTGTACTATACGGATTTGTGTAATCTCAGTAAAATTACTTAACCTCCTAATCCTCATTTCCCTCAGTTATGTATTTGGAATATTAATATCTAGCTTATTAGGATTGTTGTGATTATTAATTACATTAAGCATATTATGTAATTATATATACATAGTTATTAAATATTTACTTTAGTATCTTTATAAAGTTACTAAATGGTGACTTTCTGTATGGATATATATGCAGTGAATTATAAGCAACATACAGTGGTTCTGAAGTTAATTTCTAGTCCCCTCTAATAAAATGGATTTATTCCAGTCCATAAAGGACACTGACCCCTACTCTGCTATCTCCAGTTGGAATGGCTGTACTGGTCCTGCTGGGGTTCTCTTTCCACATCAACCCCATTCACTGTTGTCTGCTGATCCTTCTCTCTATCCCACACACCTGGTCACGGCCTTGTTGAGTTTGTATTCCAGTTGAACTCTCATCCTCTTTATTTGCAATTGCAGAAAGTCCTCATTGATCTGCAAAGACTTCATCAACTATATTTGTATAGTCCTCTCTATCAGTGTTTCTAATTTTCATCTTGATAGAAGTATTCAGAGTTAGAAACTAAGGTTTTCTTTGCTTCAGTGAATTTTCTATAGTTCCCTATCTATAAAATGTTGTGTTGTTTGAACTTTTTAATCATTCTAAGTATCAGTTTCTCATCTATAAAATGGAGAAAGTATCTATCTTATAAGGCTATTGTCATGGTTATGTGAGATAATTAATGTAACACTCTTAGCAGAGTATGCCCTCAGTGTGTTTTGTATTATTTTTCCTTTCTTCCTGGATATTCTCTCTTCCCACACAGTGACTGTGGGAAGGGTTGAGTAGCATTTGAAAATCTCTCTTTCTCTTTCTCTCTCATTCTCTCTCTCTCTCACCCGCAAAGCCCCTACATATACTTTACAGAAGTCTTTGCACTTGTTACTTCTTTTAATGTGCTATTACACTTCCTCCCTTGCTGAAATAGTCTTGAGTTTTGCTATTTGTTTCATTGCTTATGTATAAGTGGACTACATTTGCTCACATGCTTGAATTTAAGCCAAAACAAGAGCAAGAGGAACCCATGTCATTAAGATTAGGCTTTCTCCAGTGGCACATGGACAAATCCCAAAGTTCTAATATTGTACTATTCTTCAAACTAGTAGTTCTTAACCAAGGGTGATTTTGCTTTCCAGGAGCTATATGGCAATGTCTGGAGATCTTGTTTTTTTAATGACCTGAGAAGGGTGAAGCTCTGGGGGGTGGGGGCAGAGAGGGTGGTTCTAAGAGGCCCAGGGATGCTGCTAACCATCCTACAATGCATAGGATAGTTCCTCACAGCAAAGAATTGTCTATTCTAAAATGTTAGTACGGGCCGGCCCCGTGGCGCACTCGGGAGAGTGCGGCGCTTGGGAGCACAGTGGCGCTCCCGCTGCGGGTTTGGATCCTATATAGGGATGGCCAGTGTCCTCACTGGCTGAGCGTGGTGCGAGAGACACCAAGCCAAGGGTTGCGATCCCCTTACCGGTCACAAAAAAATAAAATAAAATAAAATAAAATGTTAGTAGTACTGAGGCTGAGAAATACTGCTTTACACAAAGGAATTTGTATGGTGTAAGGCAGTCAGTATATTGTTTTAGAAATAAATTAAAATATATGCATTGTCTCATAAATCGTGGTATGTTTATACAATGGAATACCATACAGCAATGACAATCAATGAAGTATAACTATTAGCAATAAGATGGTTGAATCTCACAAAGATAATATTGAACAAGAGAAGTTAGACACAGAAGAATATAGACAATATGATTCATTTTCCATGACAATCAAAAACAGGAAGAATTAATTTGTGGTGTTTGAAGTCAGGATAATCACTATCCTAAAGGTCTGTACAGGGCCAATAATGTTTTGTTTCTGGATCTGGGTGCTTCTTACACAGATGTATGCACTTGGTGAAAATTCATCTGGTATATACTTAAGATTTGTATACTTTTCTGAATGAATGTTTTATTGCAACAAATAGTTTTCAAAACAAAAAGGAAAATATATGCCATGCTGTTTGATTATCATGTTTATGTCACTTATGAGCAAGAGTATCATTTTCTGATTCCTGGGTCCATAGAATAGAAATTTTTGTAGACTATTTTCTTTCCTTTTTTTCCCTCCAGGTGTCAACTATACCTATTTTTGCTTCGAATAGGTGTAATTGAGGTTTTTTTGAAGTTTTCAGGATGATACTCTTTGACCATTGCTTGGAAGTAGTAAAGATATACTGTTTTGGACAGTTCACATATCTAAAAGAGCTTGCTCTGTGTTTTCCAGACACAGAGAACAAAAATTCTGCCTCTGCTCATCCCTGTAGTTTCCCTCTCAATTCTACGCATCTATCTTGTCAAACCTGAGAAATCATCATACAGAAATCTCAATACCCCACAAAAAATTGACATCTAATTTTTTTTTTGGGGGGGGGGTTATTTTTGTTTTTTTGTGGGGTTTTTTTGATGGCTTCTTTCATATTCATATTGTTTTGCAGGTTAATTTGAGTCATTGGATTGGAAAAACAAAAGCCTTTTTAAACACAAAATATTGATGACTCAGATAGGAACACGCAGTATTATTGGTCAAAATTTGGCCTGTTGTGCTGTTTTGGTTTTTTTTTGTTTTTTAGGGTCATTATGGAACCTCAAGTTTTGTCTTCTTTTTTTCTTTTGTCCATTGATGAAACTGTAATTTGCCCGGATAGGAACACGCAGTATTATTGGTCAAAATTTGGCCTGTTGTGCTGTTTTGGTTTTTTTTTTGTTTTTTAGGGTCATTATGGAACCTCAAGTTTTGTCTTCTTTTTTTCTTTTGTCCATTGATGAAACTGTAATTTGCCATCTTCCACACAGTACATTGGATAGCCTTTTTCCTAAAATTGAGCTCTATTTCAAAAGGCTTTCCATTTATAGACAGCTTGAACCTAGCTGGATGGACATGACTACCGTAACAGCTGTCAGACAACAGTGTATGGTGAGTGACTACTGTGCATTGGGGGCCCAACCTCTGCCCCTGATTGTGGAGCGAGATCTACATTCCTTCCTCCCTTACACTTGCCTCCTGGGAGGTTCGGCAGCTGCTTCCCACCACTCCTGCTGCCATGGTCACCACCTGCTTTGTTCCCCACCTATCTTCTATTGTTTTTTTCTTTTTTGTGTGTTTATTTTATTTTTATTTTTTAATTTATCAACATGCAATGTAGTTGATTTTCATATCCCTTTACCAATTCCTCCTTTTCCCCCTTCCTCCTCCCTCTCTTGCCCCCCATCAATATCAAGACTATTTTCTTAAATAGGCTAACAATCAAGTTGTTCTGGAGGGTACAATGGAGATTTTTAAAGCTTATTTTGTTTTTATCACACTGTCCACTAAAGTTTCCTGTAACATTAGCAGTGTATACTTTAAACTATAGAACAAGGTGGGATTCTACAGAGGCAAGCTTTAAAACTATTACAGGATGATGATGGCATTACATCTGATGGTTGACATTGCCATGTCAGAGCAATATGTACTAATACAGTTCTTTCTACTGAGAGGAGGAATTCAAGACATTTGGTAATTTCTATATTTGTTGAGTTTTTTTTCCATTTAAATTACTTAGTCATTGTAGTCTTACAGCTGTTTTTTTTTTTTTTTTTTTTTTTTTTTTTTAAGATGACCAATAAGGGGCTCTTAACCCTTGACTTGGTGTTGTCAGCACCACGCTCTCCCATGAGAGCTAACCGGCCATCCCTATATAGGGATCTGAACACGTGACCTTGGTGTTATCGGCACCACACTCTCCCAAGTGAGCCATGGACTGGCCCCTTACAGCTGTATTTTAAGATTAGGGTAAATTTAATACTGCATTATGCTAAAATCAGGTATTTAATGATTCAGAGTCTATAGTCAGGAGTCCCCAAGACCTCTCTCAAGTTTAATGATTCATTAGAAGAACTCAGAAGAGCTGTTTTACTCCTAGTTACAGTTTATTACAGTGAAAGAATACAGATTAAAATCAGTGAAAGTAAAAGGTTCATAGGGCAGAGTCCAGGAGAGACCACGTATGAGCTTCTAGTTGTCCTCTCTGAGTGGAATCTGTGGAAAGCACTTAACTCTCCCAAGCAATGATGTGTGTCAGTACACCCAAGTACTGCCATCCAGGAAACTAACCTGAGACTTAGTGTCCAGGGTTTTTATTGGGGGTCAGTCATGGAGGCATGGAGCACCCATGTGGGTGACCTTAGCTATTCTGTCTCCAGCCCCTCCAGAGATCAAACTGATACTGTGTGGCCCAAAGCCTCCATCATAAATCATGTTGTTAACACAGACTATCTAGCACAGCACAAAACCCCAGGTAAACAAAGACATTCTTATCAGGCAGGATACTCCAAGAATTTAAAAGTTGTCTCCCAGAAGCTGGTCAAGGGTCAGACCTTTCTTTGGAAGATGCAGAGTTTGGATAACACAGGCCTGCTGAGTTAGTCCTTTACTGCAAGTTTAATAAAATAAACTACTCTAGGGCCGGCCCGGTGGCGCACTGCTACAGTGTGCCACTTGGGAGCACGGCAGCGCTCCCGCCGTGGGTTTGGATCCCACATACAGACCGGCCGCTCACTGGCTGAGCGAGGTGCAGGCGCAACACTGAGAGTTGCGATCCCGTTGCCGGTCCCGGTCCGGTACAGGCGCGACACTGAGGGTTGCGATCCGTTGCCGGTCACGAAAAAAGACAAAAAGGAAAATAAAATAAAATAAAATAAAAATAAAAATAAATAAACTACTCTAATGTGATTTTTTTCTTACCAAAATGTGTTGATATGTGCTAGAATCAAGACTTTTGATACTCTACTTGACAAATCAAACTCAGCTACTTTCATTTCTAGAACCAAATTGTCAGATAAATAAGCATACCCCATGGCAATTACTAACTCAAAGAATTAGGGATGAGAGAAGAGAGACAGGCAAAAGCAGTTGAAAACTTATGGATGCCATCAAGGAGCATACCATCTAATGGGAGAGAGATGACAATAATGTTGCTAGTATATGGCAAGTGGTTATTTGGCGCTAAGTGAGTCACTTGTTATATTACCTTTAATCTTTACCACAGCATTATAAGACAGGTATTTTTATCTCCAATATACATACGGAGAAAACTCAATGAGACATATTGAGAAACTTGCCTATGTTTTGCTGTCAGTAACTGCCGAAACAAGATACAAGTCTCAATAGTCTACTCATGCTGGTGGGAATTTAGGTTGGTAAGGCCTTTCTGGAAAACAGTCAGGCAGTACTTAGTGAAGTAAATGTGCATTGCCCAGTGACCCAACATCCCATGCTTACAAATCCCAGAGAAATTCTCATACCAATCTGTAAAAGGATATCAACAAGAATTTTCGTTGTGACATTATTTGTGGGAGGAGAGTGCACTGGAGACAACCTAGATCTCCATTAGAGAGCAATGGATAAATTTAACATGACAGTTGCATACTTGGAATACTATGCAACAGTGAGAAGCAGAAGATTATGTACATAAAATAATATGACAATATCTTAAAATGTATGTGGGGGGGAAGAAATAGTACAATATGTGTAAACTGAGAATATACATACTAAAAGAAAACCCACATTAGCTATTTTACAAAGGTAAATGCACATTTAAAGACATTTATCCAGCATGTCCCTAGAGGGGATGCCTATAGGGAGGGCAATTGCAGTAAGGACTAGGGAAGAAGAAGAAAATATAAGAGAAGGGCTTTGTATGGACTAAAGATAATAATGTGCAATAAACTGAAGAGTGCGATTGCCTCATCTTTCTGCATCTGAGGAACACTAAGGGAAAAAATAAAGGCAGAGAAATTTTGCTGACCACTGGGGATACGCTGATAAAACAGACAAGGTCCTTGCCTTCATGGAACTTAAATTTATGTGGATAAAAAAGTCATAACTAGGGCTGGCCCGGTGGCGCACTGGATAAGTGCGCCGCTTGGGAAGCGCGGCGGCGCTCCCGCCCGAGGGTTCGGATCCCACATACAGACCGGTTCCCGCTCACTGGCTGAGCGAGGCGCGGGAGCAACACCGAGGGTTGCAATCCCGTTGCCGGTCCCCAGTCCGGTACGGGGGCAACACTGAGGGTTGCGATCCGTTGCCGGACATGGAAAAAAACAAAAGACAAAAAAAAAAAAAAAAAAAAGTCATAACTAAATGGATAAATATTTTTAAAGAATA
>NW_007730246.1:142793-164370 GCF_000696425.1 Galeopterus variegatus | reverse complement strand
ACTGGGGGTTGGGATCCGTTGCCGGACCCGGAAAAAAAAAAAAAACAAAAAAAAAAAAAAAAAAAATCATAACTAAATGGATAAATATTTTTAAAGAATATGGATTGTGATTAGTGGTATGAGGAAAGTAAAGAGAATATAATGGGTAAACCACAGGTAGTGTGTCATTTTTGGGGGGTGGGGTGGGTATGGAGATTTGAATGCTTGACCTTGGTGTTAGCAGCACGACACTCACCAAGTAAACTAACCGGCCAGTCCTAGTGTGTTATTTTGTATAGGGTAGTCGGGAATGCTTCTCAACATATGACAGTTAAGCAGAGACCTAAAGAAGGAGAGGCATCAGCACTTTCCAAGCAGAGAGAAAAGGATGTTCCAAGCAGAAGAAGGTATGTTAAATACCCTCTGTTCAAGGGCAGAAAGGAGGGTAGTGTACTTCCAGAATAGTGAATTGGTGGGAGAATGAGATCAAATGATGGTAAAGAGTTAAGCAGGGCCTATAGGCCATTTTAATTATAATGAAAAGGCATGAGAGAGTGTAAAACAAAAGAATAAAAATCTGGTTTACATTTAAAAGATGATTCGTTAGCTTTGTAGGGGCTGGGTTGGAGGAGGACAGGAACAGCAGTAAGAGAGCCACACACAGGCCATTTCAATAGTCCAGGTAAGCTATGGTGATGGTAATAGGCGTAGAGAGAAAGGAACAACTGGAGACAGACCAAGAGGGTTGTCTTATGGAATGGATGTGGGAGCAGTTAATGAAATTACACTTGGAACATCCAGGTTGCTCAGGCCCTCCATGTAGAATTGGAATAAATACCTAGAATAGTACCATTTGCACTGAGGGTAAAGTCTGGGAACTGCTTGCTAATGATAGTGGTGCTTCTGACAGAATGATGGGGCATAGAAGAGAAACAGAGCAATTACTGAGGTTTTGTAAGTGAACTGCCATGACAGACATTAAGAAAATAAATAAAAGTAAAAGGAGCTGTGCTCAGGAGTGCAGGAGTGAAACACACTAGGGTCCCACCATCAGAATAAGCCCTACTTCCTTTAGTACCCCAGCATGTCTCCCCACTCCTTACCACCTTCCTCTTAACACACACACGTGCACACACACACCCCTGCCCAAAAGCACTTCTGCACCCATGTACACAGACCTGCAGTCTTCCTTCTTATTCAGAGGCAAGTCTCCTGGGAAAATGCCAGTGCTGAAGAAACCCATCATATCTACCAGGTCTTTTCTAAGGAGAATCATACTCAGTCTTTCAAGTTAAACAAAGAAAACCTACTGTGATTTCTATCGGAGAAGTTAATAGTTTATAATGTCTAAGATGAAAATTACACTGGATGGAAATAATGACAGCTTAGACTTGGCAGAAAATAGTAGTAAACTTAAAAACAGCAATTGAAAGTATGCCAAATGGAACAATGAAAAAAGACTGGATAAAAGTGAAGAGTACCTCAATGAGTGACAACTATAAGTGACCTGATACATAATTTGAGAACCAAAAGGAGAATGGGGAGGGGGACACAAAGTATTCATAGGAATAGTAGCCAAAATTTTGCAAATAATAAAAACTATAAACTTCATAGATCAAAGAAGTTCAATAGCCCCCAAGAACAAGAAACATGAAGAAAACTATACCAAAGTACTTCAATGTTTTAGTTCGTTTTGTGTTGCTATAACAGAAATACCTGAGACTGGGTAATTTATAAAGAACAGAGGTTTATTTGGCTGACGATTCTGGGACAGCTGCATCTGGCACGGGCCTCAGGCTGCTTCTAGTCATGGTGGAAAGTGGCAGCAGCCAGTGGGTACAAGCAGATCACATGGCAAGAGAAAGCAAAAGAGAGGAAGCAAGAGAGAGGAGGAAGGTGCCAGGGTCTTTTTAAGCAACGAGAACTAATCCAGTCGGAAAGTGGCAGCAGCCAGTGGGTACAAGCAGATCACATGGCAAGAGGAAGCAAGAGAGAGGAGGAAGGTGCCAGGGTCTTTTTAAGCAACGAGAACTAATCCAGCGAGAACTCACTCATTAACCCTCCCTCCCCCAGGGAGAGCATGAATCCATTCATGAGGGATCCGCCCCCATGACTCAGTCACTTTCCAGCACTGCCACATTGGAGATCAAATTTCCACATGAGTTTTGGAGGGGACAACACATCCAAACTCCATCAATCAAATTTCTTAAAACTAGTGATAAGCAGAAAATATTAAAAGCAAACGAAGAAAAAAAGACACATTATGTAAAGAGCAATAAAGATAAAAGTTGAGAGCATATTTTTCACTAGAAGCAATGCAAACTGGAAGACAGTTGAGCAGCATCTTTAGAGTCCTGAAGGGAAAAAAAAAAGTCAACCTAGAATTATATCATTTTTATTTTGTTGCTCAAATTGTTCCAGTTCCATCTTGGGTCATTGCAAGCTCTTTCAGATTTTCTCCTGTATCTTTTTGACAAATGACCACTTTTTTTTTCTTTTTTCTTAGAACTTTGTTACTTTCTGACACTATAAGATGCTCCAGGTTCATCTTGTATAGTCACAGCCCAGTCCTAGAATCAGCCATTTCTGGTTCCTTTTATTAGAGAATGGTAGAAACCAAGGTTTGGGTGCTGGGTGTGCTTGTTGCTATTATGTCAATGCTTCTAGACCTTCATGTATATACATATCTGTATTTATTTCTGTATCTAGCTCTGTGTGTGTATAAACATCAGTTCATACAGATGTCTCTGTCTCTAATGTAGCAACCTAAGGTTCATTTCATCCTCCCCCCTTGCTTCTTTGACAGGGAGAAATCTGCCATGCTATCTCTATCTCTGTCTCTGTCTCTGTCTCTGTCTCTGTGTGTGTGTGTGTGTGTATTTGTTCACCCTAGTATACATGTAAAGTGGTTTCAGAATTTCTGTGTGGGAGCAAGTTTACCAACTAGGGTGTAGTGTTTATGTTCAGTTCTTTTTGTCTTTTTCCGTATAATATCCAGTAAAAACAGTTCTCCAAAGTTACTTAAACTTTTTTCCCCAACCCCTTTGGTAAGGTTATGTCATACATTTGTAATATAATTAAGTCCATTTATCACACTCAGCATTCTATCCTTGGGTCTGTCTTTAATTTGCATACAGTAAAGTTAACTCTTTGTGGTGTACAGTTCTGTGGGTTTTGACAAATGGATAGTTATGCATCCACCACCACGAGACCAAACAGAATAGTTCAATCACCCTACAAATTCCCTGGCATGGTCATTTTGTAATCAACAGAAAGGGGAACATTCTATTCAGTTTATCACTTTTTATATTATTCAGATCTCTTAAAAAGTATGATGCAGCTGAGTTGTTCAGTAATGTCTAGTAGTCTCCTGTGCTGGCACATGTCTGCTGGGACGTAAGTCCATAGGAGACACCTGCATAGCTCAGATGCAAGCCAAAGCTGATGAAGCTGTACCTCCCCAGCGTGTCTTTGTTCGTCTGTTTCTCCACCCCTCCACCGTCCTCCGTGTGAGGTGGTATCAAACTGTCTTATGATATTTGTCTAAACATTTAAAACACACTTCACTGATTTTTGTTTGTTTCAAGCACTAGTTCATAATCACAATTATTACTTAATATGTTAAACTTATTTTTGTGAATTTTAGTTTAAGATAAAGTCCTAGTCAAAACTTGTTTTCGATATTTATCATTAAGTATCAATCCTGTTTGAGAGGATTTGCTTAGGTTGGCTTTTTTGGTTTTTTGGGTTTTTTGGTGGAGAACTATCCTTACTGAATCTCTCCAGTTCCTTGCATTCCATCCAGCACTAGGCTAAAAGGCAGATATGATTTACCATCTGAAAATAAGTATATCAGGCTGTTATAAATGCCAAGATGATTTGGAATCAGATTTAGTGGGCAAACAATTTATAAGAAAGGATGGAATTTTGAGTGACCCAGGCAGACAAAGGGTTTATTCTTCAATATGGGTGAACCATGTAAAAAGTTAGGAATTTAAGGACTCGTTCCTTGTCCTACTTCTCCCTGTTTCCCATGCTGAAAATATGTGCTGCTGCCCTGCCATCCCTGTAGTCTTCACAACAGCAGCGATACAATCTCTGCCCAAAGCAGGAACTGTTGCTGATGTGGGTCAGCTCCTCCTTCTCCTTTCCACCCCCACACAGTCAATTACCAAATCTTACTTATGCCCTTTCTCACCTCCTACCTCTCTTTCCCCACTCGTATACCCAAGTAACCATCGTGCCCTATTTATTCTATATCTCAAGTCATTCTGTGCCTGCTCCTTCCTGCTGCCACTGCCTTAGCTCAAAATTCACTTTCTGTCTGTTCCCATTGCTGATGGCCTTTAGTCAGGTGAGTAGAATATCCCAGGGTTGATCCCAGCCTGCTCTGCCATGGAGTGTTTGGTCACTGTAGCCTGGATCATATTACTACAATTTTTGTTTCCTGGTCATTCTCCCTGTGTCTGCCACCTTCTACCTTGTGCACATTTGTTTTTTATTGTCCTTATTACAATTATTTGTGTATCAGCCAGCCTCTGTTTCTTTGTAGACTTTAATGTTTTTGAGAACAATACTTTTCATTCTTTATTTGTTAACAAATAGCTGACATAAATCCAATTGGCTCAGTAGTCTGCAAGCATCTTGAGAACAAGTATGTGTCTTGCTCGCAATAGCACATCCAGTGTCACCATACAGAAAGAATAGTAACACATTTACAGAGAACTGCTTGCCAGGCCTGTGCTAAGCCCTTTAATATGCAGTCATTTAGTCATTTGGACAACACTGCAGGCACCATCTGTATCTTAAATTCAGGGAAACATAATTAGATTAGTTATGGCACCGAGACCACACAGCCCATGAGTGGTGGTGCCAGGATTCAGGCTGAGGCAGAATGACCCCAGAGTTCCTGAGTACAAGTTGACACTGTCTAACAAATTGGATCTGTCAAATTGGATGAGTAATGAACAAAATAGCCTTGACTTGGATTCAATAGGCTTTCAGGGGACCAGGACCCAGGTGATCTGCTGTGACCCAGAATGGGAGAGGGGCATCCTCTCATCTAGGAGGTGGAGAACAGCAGCAGCTAGGCTGCTGGGGGCAGTTTGGCCTTGTATCCAGGGCTCAAAGGGCACAGGAGCATTGCAGTGAAAGGCACCACCACCAGAGAGAGGCCCGAGCATGGGTGGACTTGTGCTGGAGTCTGCTGGATGTGTCCTTGGGGACTTGGCCACAAGAGTAGGGTGACACTTTGGTAGGGACTGAATGCTGGTGCGAGCAGATATGTGTGGGGGTCAGGGGGATCTCAGAGCTGTGAGGCTGTAGTATCATGCTCATGTGATGGCACTGCCACTCACAGGCTGGAGAAGCTGGGGATATTCTGGTTTCACTATACAGCTTCAAGAAATTGTAAGAGTATTCCATAGTTCTTTTACTACACCAACTTTATTTTCTTTAATCTACTCTTAAATCTTTTGCAAAAAAAAATAGTGCTAAATAGAATCATCTTTCATTTCCTCCTAGGACGTGTTTGCTGTTGAGTTCATGAAGTTGTCACCCTCATACTTGACTCATTGGCTTGAAACTGGATTTCAGACCATTGTAAAGCTCCAGCAAGACTCCCATTATTGTCCAGTTCCCACAAGTTCAGTCCGTAAAACCAGTGTCACTTTGACTAAGTTACTTCCTCCCTGTGGGTTCATCTATTAAATAAGGTAGTTGGATGAGCTGTTTGCTACTATCTTTTTGTAATCTCAAGGACAGTAACTGGGAGCGTGACCCTTCAAATGCTCAAGGTGGATTAGTATTGATTTTTACCTTTAAGACATTACCTATCAGGTTATAACTTATTCAGTGTTAGTGAGTCTTTGATCAGAGTGCAGTTCCAAGTTTAGCTTTGTTTCCATAGAAATGCACCTGCTCTACCATGACCTGATTTAAGACCAATGGCTAGCTGTATCCTGTGTGGAAAACTGGGGTTTCTTACAATCCAACTTGAGAACCATTGACCCTATTGAAGCCCATAAAATAGCAAAGGTAAACCCAGAGGAAAATACAACATAAATTGTCAAAACAGATAGATGTACAGTCCATCAATTGATGAATACATTTCAACCAAATAGAGATGTGTTGAAAGATTATAGATGATAAGATATTCAATGGCCAGAGAAGTTATCAGGGATTTTGTTGATTTTACGAAGGATGATGTAATTTCATTGACACTGCAATAAAAAGAAAATGTAACAGCTGAGAGATATTGTCTCCCACCTACTCTAACCCCAAACTCTTAGTAATGGAACTTCAGAGTAAACTTTTCTAAATATTATGTGGAGTATAAAATTCTTTGTACAAGTGTTGAAAAAAAGAAACAAATTTAACTTTATTTCCTCATTTTCATTTAAAGCTTGATTTTATAAAACACAAAAAACATTTTTAAGCATTCTGTATCTCAGGAAATTAAACAATAGAAATATCCATTGCTTCATAGGTTCAAGTCAAATAAATTAAAATCAAATAATTGAAAATTTTTTCAATATGGGAACTATACAATTAAGTAAATGGAAAGGACCTAATAGAGCAATATTTCATTACTTATGGATTACTGTTAGTTACTTTCAGGATCTAAACAAAGATTCTGAATGTTCAGATTTCTTTTGCCATATCTTATATTTAAATATCTTCCTACCTATTCTCTGAGTCAGATTACTTGACCAAAATATCTGATTTAGGAAAGCATTTATTAACTTTGTAGCAAAAGTTTTTCCATCTACAGTTACCAGCTTCAAAGGAATTGACATTACAGTGCTAACAAAATCTGCTGGTTCCTTTTGAACAATGTACAATAAATTCATTATGTCAACTCTGTGGTAAGTCAAATAGGAACCAAAAAAAAAAAAAGATCAATTATGCACAGTTTAGTGAAGTAAATGTTGGTTTCCCCCATTTAAAAAAATGAAACAAAACATATCAACCATAGTTGACTTGGTTTCAAACCACATTTGAGAATTACAATTCCATTGTTTTCCTCATCTCAGCCTCAGTCATTGACAGGAATTTTGTAGGCCATCGTGCTATTTTTGTTTCATTTTGTTTTTCTGTTTTGTTTTTTCTTTTGGTGGAGGATACGGGCACCACCGTGCTATTCACTTTGTAGATTGTAGCAGTAAATGAATGAAGATGGATTTCCTCAGAATTGGTAGTGAACTGTGGTCCTCACTCTTCCCATTTTTCAGGTACAACCAAATCTTTGTATAAATCAGCAAATCAAATGAACAGGAAACTTGCAACAGTGGCAGAAATGTCACTGTAGCTGTGATCTGTCAGATCACTGAATCGATTTCATCCTGGATAGCCTCCTGAGACTACTCTATGGGTGGACTGTCATCTTTTGTGGTCTTCTCACACTCAACATCAAACTGACTCTTTCAAGGACCTCACCACTTTCATTATTTGAGATGACTACCACCAGTTTCTGAACTGAACACTTTTATAACCTATCTTTTTGTTATTCCACCACATTTAGGTATTTTATGAGTTCATGATCAGTAGTTACAAGCAAGGTGAGTCCATATTTCTGCACTTGAGTAACTGTTTCAGGTGGATATATGCTACGCTCATATAAAATACTATTGATTCCAAATGAGAAGAACTCGGCCACAATTTCGGTGCTCATGTGCAGGGTGATGCCCTCCTCCTGGGAGAGCTGCAGCCCCATGGCCAGGCCCACAGAAGAAGGCACATGCTCCCACCCAGCAGACGGCAATCACAGCAGCTCCCACTACAAATGGTTTTGTTAGTATTTTATAAAGTATTTCAACACCTAGAAATCCACTAATAAAAACATAAATTTAAAAAAATCATTGTGATGTTTGGTGTCATTATATAATGGAAAATAAGGTAAACATGCAGACTGTATAGGGTTCAATTTAATTACCAAATAGGAGCAAAACCTATTAGCTCAATGTCTGGCTCTCTTATAGAAACTAAGTCAGGTTTATTCATTAGCATCTCATGGTATCAGTGAAACAGGAAGGAAAGGTGATGCTGAAACCCACTTCCTGCTTTGTAACCTCTAATTAGGTGACCAACTGGCCCAATTTGCCTGGAACTAACGGTGATCAGGATGTGGGACATTCAGCGTTAATACCAGGGCAGCCCTGGACACACGGATGGTTGGTCCTCTCCACCCTCTAGATCTTTTAAAATGTGCAGAAGATTCACATATCCTTAATCCTGGGGTTTTTTTGCTTGCCTAAGGCTCTCCCATGCAGCCACAGCACTGCCAATGGAGGGGCTGAAGAGTCGGCTGCATCTCGGGGCACCCGCCTCTTCCATTAGGGATGTCTTCAGCTCTCTGTCCAGATGACCAGGCTGCTGCTGGGCAACGGGGCAGGGCTGTCATGGACAACTTTGTCTTTGGCATTCTTCTCCTTGCCTGACACCCTCTGATTGTATTCCCTGTGACTCATACTAAGGAGACTCCCTAAAGGGAATTGCTGTCAGCACTTGGGTAACTGACAAAAATGCCAACTACTGAAGTTCCAGGTGTGACCTCTTCAGGGATGTTGAGGTTTTAAAAGGGCATTCTTGGACATCAAGAGACTTTCGAAGACACAAAGACAGATGACCTAGTAATCAATATTAGTTCTGTGAAAACCGAAGTGCAAACCACTTTATAATAATAATAGTTGTTTTTTATTGAGAACTATATAAGGCACTGTGATAAATGTTTCACAACATTAATTCATACAATCCTACAGCAGCCCTGTGTGGTAGGTGCTGAATCAGGACCATTTTACAGATGAAGAAGGTGAGGCTGAGCTTGATCACCTGACCTGTCCCGTATCCCAGAGCCAGAAAGAGGACACCCTGTGTTTGAACCTGACCCCAGTCTTTATGCCTCCAAAGTCATGCTCTTCTTTCTCCCATGATGAATATAACTTTATGGGTTTCAGGATTCTTGCTGAAGGCAGACCAGGGTGGCCAGACATCACCTGGGGGAATGGTGGGGGATGAAGAACCTGATCAGATACTGAGGGTGATCAGATATCAAGGGTGGGGGATTCTTGCCAAACTGACTTAGCAGGGTTCTTGCTAAAACTGGATTTTACATGGACATGCATAGATGGGCCTAGAGGTTTCAGGAGCTGACTAAAGTTTGGCCAAGCTGAGGACTTTTGTCAGTGTCCGTACATCTCACTGTCTGCATAGATAGATAGATCATGGCTTGCTCATCTTTTTGTCTGTTTGCTTTTTTTTTCATTATCAATAGGCCGCATGCATCATCAGGTACCGTCATTTTTAGAGTGCCTAGAGTGGGTGGTTGGGGCTAAGGATATGTTATCAATTGTAATTAATTAATGTGCCAAGTTGCCTTCCAAAAAAATGTAGTCATGGAAATCTGATAGACTTACCTATATGCTATATACAATGTTTAATAATGAAAATGTAGATCTTTGCCTGAGAAGGGAGCAGAGGGGGGTTTAGAAAGGAAGACCACACAGGATCTCACACCACTGGGTGGTAAAGCTGAGAGATCGTGGGTGAGAGCTTCACCTTTGATGTCAGGGGACTTAGCTTCTTCACTACTATTGAAAGAAATTTCTCCACCTCCCTGATGGTCCTATTCATGTGTGAAGCAGGACTAACCCTATAGGATTGTGGTGAGTTCACAGCACGTGGTATCTAGGAGAACATGAGAGCACATATTCTCTCACCCCAACTTTGGCCTTTGTGGTGTGTGGCCAGTGAGGTTGTACTTAGAAGTCAATTCTCAGGGCTGGAACTTACCCAATATTTAAAGGGAAACTTGTTGCACCTTGTTGAGTGTTCATAAAACTTTAGTCATACTTATCCTGATTCCTATTTGTGTGTGTGTGGATGGAATTTTTATGGGCCATTAAGTGATAAGCTAGTACTTGAAAGTAGAGGGATTAAAAACAAACTAAAGGGCCGGCCCGGTGGCGCACTGCGCTAGTGCGCCGCTTGGGAAGCGCGGAGGCGCTCCCACCGAGGGTTCGGATCCCACATACAGACCGGTTCCCGCTCACTGGCTGAGCGAGGCGCGGGGGCAACACCGAGGGTTGCGATCCCGTTGCCGGTCCCGGTCCGGTACGGGGGCGACACTGAGGGTTGCGATCCGTTGCCGGACACAGAAAAAAGACAAAAAAAAAAAAAAACTAAAAAAACCTTGAGTGGGTTGTAATGAAGGCATTGCAGTGACGCTCCCACCTTGAATGGAGATGGAGCTTGGACCTGCCTTAGTATGATGAGCTTTCTTTTCAGTGCTTCCTGGCAGGTTCACATGTTAGGTTGTAATGAGGTCTCAGTTTGCAACTAGGATCAAGTCCTTTCTCTTGCCTCTTGCTCATTCAGCTACATTCAATTATTTCTGTCACCTGCTATATGCCAGTTGGCATGGAAAGCTGCTGTGAATAAGCTGAGCTCCTGCCTGCATGGAGCCTGGGACACATGGGTCTCCTAGCTGTGTCTTGAAATCATTATCAACAGTCCTGAACACTGGAAAGCTTCATGTTCCTGATTCTAAGGCAAGATGCCAAATCCCACGTTTGCCTCCATCTGAAACAAGTGACAGTTTCCACCTTTCTCACCTCCTAGTATGACTCTTTTTGTCTGCAACTTTTAGGATGTCATCCTTCACCCACAAGTGTCACCAATATGCAAGGACTGTGAGCTAGGTATGGAGACATTAGTCTGACCCTCATGTGAATTCATCTGCCTGGATGTTACAGGAGAGTGGTTGCCTTGATGGAGAAACAACTCTGCTCAAAATTGGCAGGCTCTGTGGCTGGGGGAGTCTGCATGAGGTTCTGAGCCATGAGCCTTTCCAGAATTCCACATGCAGACATCTGCTGTGTGTGTCTCAGTACAAATCAAATGTCCCCAAGTTGCCTAGTCTTTAATTTCCACATAACAAGAGTCTAGCCCCATCTGAGTGAATGCCGAAGTCTCACCTTTCTCAGGCCTCTGAATGTTGCTTGTGCCGTGGTCCTTCCTGGAGGGTGCCTGACTTCTTAGCTCTCTTTTGTTCTGCATTTTGTGTTCTCAGTTCTTGCTCCATTCTCTGCAGATCACCTCTTGCCTCCTTTTCTCAGGGTGATGCTGTGTGCAACACACATTCCTTGCCTTGGTTTCCCAAGTATCTCAATTCTGAAGGTGAGATATTGGCTGCATCAATAAGAAAATATTAGTACAGGCTTGGGGATAACACTAGGTACTTATGTAAAAAAAGAACAAAATAGAACCGAACCTTCAGATAAGGATGACATGGTTAGCAAAGACCAGGTGCCTCCACAGGTGTCTCTTCCCAGCTCCTAGCCAGCTAACACCTGCATGCACAGATGTCTCTCTCTCTCTTTCTTTCTCTCTCCTTTTTCTTGATCTGCATGCTGGTCTCCAGACATTCGCTAACACTGGAGGATCCTCTCCTGCATTTGAAAAAAAATTGAAATAAAATTCACATAACATAAAATTAACTGTTTTAAGGCATACATTTCAGTAGCACTTAGTATATTCAGAAGGCTGTGGGAACCATCACCTCTGTATAGTTCCAAAACATTTTCATCCACACTAAAGGAAACTGACCCCTGTACCCATTAGCAGTCACTCCCTGTTACCTTCTCCCCCAGCCCTTGGCAGCCACCACTCTGCATTCTTTCTCTGTAAATTTGCCTATCCTGAATGTTTCATATAAATGGAATCATACAATATATGACTTTTGGTGTTTGGCTTCTTCAACTTAGCATAATGTTTTCTGGGCTCATTCATATTGTAGCATATAACAGTACTTCATTTTTTTTTTTAAATTGTGGTAACATATACATAACAAAATTTATCATCTTCAACTTAGCATAATGTTTTCTGGGCTCATTCATATTGTAGCATATAACAGTACTTCATTTATTTTTTTTAAATTGTGGTAACATATACATAACAAAATTTATCATTTTAACCATATTTTTATTTTTTCTTTATTTTTATAGCAGTTTTAGTTTTATAGAGAAATTGAGCAGAAAATATAGATAATTTCCATACCCTCTCCCATACACATACAGTTTCTCCTATTATTGACATGTTACATTAGTGTGGTACATTTGTTACAATTATGAATCAATATTGATATATTATTATTAATTTTATATTAGGGTTCTCTTTGTATTGTACTGTTCTGTTGGTTTTGCCAAATGCATAATGTCGCTTATTCACCATTACAGTATCATATAGAATAGTTTTGCTGTGCTAGAAATACTCTGTGCTCCACCTATTCATCCCTCCCTCACTCCCTCATCCCCTGAAACTCTGGAAAGTACTGATTTTTTTCCCGTTACCTGAAACATTTATCATTTCTTTGTGTTGGGAACATTCAAAATCGTCTTGAGACTAATTGCAACTACACTACAAGTTGTTGTTAATGATAGTTACCCTACACTGCTATAGAATGCTAGATCTTACTCCACCTATCTAGCTGTGTTTTTGTATCTGTTAACCAACCTCTCACTATCCCTCCTCCCCTCTCCCCTTCCCAGCCTCTGGTAACCACCATTCTGCTCTCTACTTCAATGCGATCACCTTTCTTCGTTTCCACATATGAGTGAGAACATGTGACATTTCTCTTTCTGTTCCTGCTTTATTTCATTTAACACAATGTGCTCCAAGTTATCCATGTTGCTGCAAGTCACAGGACTTCATTCTTTCTTATGGCTGGATAGTATTCTCGTGTATATATTCCACATTTTCTTTATCTGTTCCTCTGTTGATGGATGTGCAGTTCAGGGTACTGTTCAGTGGCATTAAGTACATTTGCATTTTTGTGCAATCATCACCACCGTCCATCTCCAGAACTTTTTTACCTTCCCAAACTGCAACTGAATCCATGAAAGATTGACTCCTCAATCCTCATTTCCCTCTGCCCCTGGCAACCACCATTCTACTTTCTGTCTCTCTGATTGTTACTACTCGAGGACCTTATATGAGTGGAATCACACAGTATTTGCCCTTTTGTGAATGGCTTCTTTCACTCAGCGTAATGTCCTCCAGGTTCATACATGTTGTAGCATGTGTCAGAATTCCCTTCTTTTTAAGTTGAATAATATTCTGTTGTATGTCTATACCACATTGGTTTATCCTTACGTTATTTGATGGACATTTGGGTTGTTTCTACCTTTTAACTATTACAAATAGCGCTGCTGTGAACATTATAAGTTTTTTTTGAACACTTTTTGATTCTTTGGAGTATGTACTTAGCGGAATTGCTGGGTCATGTGGTAATTCTTATTTAACTTTTTGGAGGGACTGCCAAACTGTTTTCCACCATGGCTACACCATTTTACATTTCAACCAGCAATGTAGGAGGGTTCCAATTTCTCCACATTCTCACCAACACTTGTTATTATCCATTAAAAAAATTATTATAGTTATCCTATATGGGTATGAAGTGGTACCTCCATACTTTTTGATTTGCATTTCCCTAATACCCAATGATGTTGGACATCTTTTCAAGTGCTTGTTGACTATATCCTCTTTGGAGAAATGTCTATTCAAGCCCTTTACCCATATTTTAATTGAATTGTTTATGTTTTTGTGGTTGAGTTGTCTTGGATACTAGGCCCAGGATTTCCTTTTAAAGGAGATCTTGGGACACAGGCACTCACTGGGAGTCCAGACTCTGCAAGTGTTTCCACAGGGCCTTATGAAAATAGAAAAATGTTCCTTTCATTCACAATTTCCTGGGAAAAGAGATCCTTGGTATTCTAGTCTTCTTACCTTTTCCCACCAAAGGCCTGGTGGCCTTGACTGCTTCCAAGAGACTGGCTGGGAAAAGCAGTCTAAGTATCCACAAATGTTAGCTCAGTGGTAAGCCTCCCATTCTGGATAAGGAGCCTATTTACTGGGGGAACAGCCAACTCCAAATACAGTTTAGACGAAATCAAACTGTACTCTGTAACTGCCCTTCTCACCTAAGATACTGGTTAAGCAAATGTGCTCAGTGGAGCCCCAGGCTGTTGGTACCTGCCCCAACCTCTCATTGCCCAACCCTCACAGAGGCAGGAAACTCCTCCTTTCTGGTGCCGCAATCAGTCCGGGTCACAATTTCATAATTTGGGTTCATATTTAGATTACAAAAACCCATCCTCAAATAAGTGGCTCGTAGATTTCATGAAGTGTCTTAGGAAATAAAGCTTTCTGAGTTGTAGCCTTTATGAGGCTCCCAAGCAAAACAGTGCTGCTTAGATAACATTGCCCTATGACCTGAAATGGGATCTGGAAGCATCTTTTCAATCAAGTGAGTCACTCCTTACAAGGAATCCTATTATTCACTTAAAACAAAAAATGACAATGTTACAGTTTTGATAGTAAATAATTAATATTCCTACTCTCATATAATGAAAATAACATCTTTGACATGTAGCTAGGACTGGTTGTGGCTGGAAATCATAAACAAAGTGACCATTTAATTACAATAAACATCTGAATTGACTTTAAAAATTATGACTGTAGAAGGTGGGGGAATAAAAATAAATAAAAATAAATGTAGAAATTATGACTGTATAGCATAATTCAATTCAAATTTTATTTCTGTGGAAGATAAAATAATGTTTTTCTTAAAAGTATTCATAAGAAGAAAAGCACTTCCTCTAGTGTAAAGTTATAACGGAGGCCAGGTTCTCAAATTGTGATCTAGGAAACCCTAGGAGTCTTTTTTAGGGGTGGTCCATGAGACGAAGAGTGTTCTTAAAACAATACTAAGAATGATTTGCCTAATTCATTCTCATCATCTCAAGCATGTACAGCAGAGATTTCTTGAGGCTACATGACATATAAAATCAAAACAGATTGAATGCAGAAGCCAAAACAAGAATCCAATGTCTTCTATAAGGCAGACATTAAAGAGATTTGCAAAATTATAAAACAATCCCCTCTTCTCACTCCAATTTCTTTTCTTCTGGAAGTCAGTTATTTTTCAAAAACTATGTTATTTAACAACATTAACATGGGATAGACTTGTTATTTTATTTATTTTATTTTATTTTTAGTTAACCCAGTGTAAAAATTTTTTTGTGTGTACATTTCTGATGGAGTTTTTTTTTTTTTTTTTTCCTTTTTGTGACCGGTAAGGGGATCGCAACCCTTGGCTTGGTGTTGTCTGCACCAGCGCTCAGCCAGTGAGCACACCGCCATCCCTATATAGGATCCGAACCCATTGTGAGAGTGCCACTGCGCTCCCAGCACCGCACTCTCCCGAGTGAGCCACAGGGTCGGCCCTCTGATGGAGTTTTGATGTGTTGTCCCCTCCAAAACTCATGCAGAAATTTGATCCCCAATGTGGCAGTGTTGGAAACTGATTGAGTCATGGGGGCGGATCCCTCATGAGTGGATTAATGCTCTCCCTGGGGGAGGAGGGGTAGTGAGTGAGTTCTCACTCCATTAGTTCGCATGAGAGCTGGTTGTTTAAAAGACCCTGGCACCTCCTCCTCTCTCTTGCTTCCTCTCGCCATGTGATCTGCTTGTACCCGCTGGCTGCCATGAGTAGAAGCAGCTTGAGGCCTGTGCCAGATGCAGCTGTACCAGAATTGTAAGCCAAATAAACCTCTGTTCTTTATAAATTATCCAGTTTTAGGTTTTTCTGTTATAGCAACACAAACGGACTGATACAATTTCTATTAAGTTTTAAAAAATATGGGTTCCTTTAGCCACCACCATAATCCAGATACAGCAGAGCTCTGTCACTCTGAGAATCTCTATACTGCTCCCTCACAGTCACACCCTTCCCACCAAATCCTACAACCAGCAATCTGTTCTCCATCACTGTGGTTTTGTGTTTTGGGGATTGTCATATAAGTGAATCATGCAATGTATAACCTTTGAGCCTGGCTTTTTTTACTCAGCATGAGGCCTTTGACATCCCACCAAGTGGTTGGGCCTTTTTACTGCTGAGTAGTGTTCCATTCCCTGTAAACAAGCCACAGTTTGTTTATCCATTCACCAGATGAATATCTTTAGAGTTATTTCCCATTTTTCAGTTATTACAGATAAAGTTTTATGAAACATTTCCATATAGGTTTTTGTGTGAGTGTAAATTTTCATTGTTTCTAGGTAAATACTTAGGAGTGGGATTAGTGGGTCTTATAGTCACTGTGTGTTTAACTTTATAAGAAACTGCAGAACATTTTTGCAGAATGACAGCACCATTCTGCATTCCTACCAGCAGTGCAGGTAAATTCCAGTTGTTCCACATCCTTGATGTCACTTGGTAATGTCAGTATTTTCTATTTTAACCCTCTTGGTGCTGTGGTATCTCACTATGGTTTTAATTTGTGCTTCCCTGATGGCTAGTGATGTTGACAATCTTTCATATGCTTATTTGCCATCTTTGATGAAGTGCTCAAGTGTTTTGCCCATTTTTCACTTAAACTGTTTTCTTCCTGTGAGAGTTCTTTATATGCAGTGGGTACAAATCTTTGTTAGGTAAGTGGTTTGCCAACATTTTCCCAAAGTTTGTGGCTTGTATTTTTATCCTCTTAGTGGTACATTTTGCAGAGCAAAAGTTTTTAATTTTACAAAGTCCAACTAATCACTTTTTGAATGGATCATGTTTTTGATATCATATCTAAGAATCTAACCTAACCTCACTGCATGAAGATTTTCTTCTAAAAATGTTATAGTTTTACTTTTTGCACTCACATATATGATCAATTTATAGTTACTTTTTGTATAAAGTGAGATTTAGATCACAGTCCATTTTTTTGTAAGTTGTCCAGTTGTTCCAACACTGCTTTTGGAAAGACTGTCCTTTCTTATTTGAATTGCTGTTGCACCTTTGTCAAAAATCAATTGGCTGTCACCTCATACCCATCAGGATGGTTACTATAAAACAAACAAACAAACACAGAAAATAATGAGTGTTGGTGAAGATGTGGAGAAATTGGAACCCTTTCCATTTCCATTGCTGGTGGGAATGTAAAATGGCATAGCCATTGAGGAAAACAATACAGTGTTTTCCTTAATGTGTAGTTCCTCAAAAACGTAAAAATAGAATTAGTCTGTGATCCAGCAAGTTCACTTCTGGGTATGTGCCCCAAAGAACTGAAAGCAGAGAATTGAACAGATATTTGTACACCCATGATCACAGCAGCATTATTCACAATAGCCAAAAGGTGAAAGTAACCCAAGTGTCCAACAATGAATGAATGGATAAACAAAATGTGGTATAACATATAACAGAATATTAATAAGCCTTAAAAATTAGAAAGAGGGAAAGAGGTGGGAAGATGGCAGACTAAAAGTGCTCAGGGTATGCTCCTCCTATACAAGAAGACCAGAACAAGCTCACTGCTACCACTACCACAGTCATCAGTGTCATTGTCTGGTCCCAGAACTGTTACACATCTTCCTGAAGAGCAGTTCGTCCCACTTTCCACTGCAGCTCCTGGCAGTTGAACACACTGTGCAAGTGGCAGTCACTGCTGCCTGCGAGTGATCAACTGCCACAGCCACGCATGCCAGGTGGTCACATTGCCACCACCCACTCACTGGCATTGACACAAGGAGGGTCACAGGTGGAACTGCTGGAAAGAGGTGAGTGAGCACAGACACGTGACCCAGTGGCACAACCCACAGGGAATTATGCTGCCCCTGTTGCCACACACCTGGGGGTGGGAGCTACATGCATAGCCTATGCAACTGCCTTGATCTGGGGAGAGACATGTGGAACCCTCAGGGAGGGCAGAAACCCAGAGTAGCCAAAAAAAAGTACAGTAGAAAATTCACAGGCACCACCAACCAATCCCCCAACTCGGGGAAGCAAGGACCCAGGAGAAGCCTCTGCCTCTAGGAGGGAGGAAAGAAGAATCCTGGCCAAGATCACCCATTCAAAATGAGGAGCTCCAGTATACCCCAGTTCACCTGTCAGGGTCAAGGAACACTAGCTAGTGTCCTGCAAGGGCCATGCACCCCAGTTAAATAGTGACAGGGCACCCAGGCACTTCCCACAAAATCTTGAGATCTTGCCCACATCCTTGATGACACAACATAGTGTCACTAACCTCAGCAAGGAATTACTCAGTACCGCAGTGCCTAGGCCATGGAGGCACTCATATGCAACTCCAGCATTTAATATAGTGAAGTAACCACACATAGACTACAATATTGTGTTTACCCAAAACCAAAATTAAAGTAGCCTACTCAGTGGTCAGTAGAAAACACAACTGAAGGAGGGAATCTGTCTCCTCAAAAGCCACTCCAGAGAAATAGAAGAAACAACTACTCTACTAGATGACCACACATCCATGTAGGGATACTGAAAATATGGAAAAACAAGAAAATATGACATTACCAAAGGAATACAGCAATTGTCCAGTACCAGACTCCATACAACAAGAAACCCTTGAAATGACTGAAAAGGAATTCTGAGCAACAATCTTAAGGAAATGCAATGACATACAAGAAGACTCAGATGACTCAATGGAATGAGAAAAACTATCCAGCAAGGAAGAAATTTACAAAGAGATATATACCTTAAGAAAGAAGGATTTATTCAATGAAATAAAAAACACAACCAAGAGCTTATGCAGCAGGCTAGAGCAAGCAGAAGAAAGAATTTCTGACTTCAAAGACACATCATATCAAAACCTTTGGGACACTATAGAGGCACTACCAAGAGGGAAGTTTGTTACAATAAATGCTTAAATCGAAAGAATAGAAAGACTTCAAATAAACAACTTAATGTTCACCTGAAAGGACTAGAAAAACAAGAACAATCCAAACTCCAAATTAGTAGAAGGAAAGAAATAATTAAGATCAGAAGACAACTAAATGAAATAGAGACCAAAAAAATGATATGGAAGATCAATGAAACAAAAACTGGGATTTTGGGGACCAGCCCATGGCTCACTCGGGAGAGTGTGGTGCTGATAACACCAAGGCCACGGGTTTGGATCCCATATAGGGATGGCCGGTTAGCTCACTGGGTGAGCGTGGTGCTGACAACACCAAGTCAAGGGGTAAGATCCCCTTACCGATCATCTTTAAAAAAAAAAAAATTGGGAATTTTGAGAAGGTAAACAAAATAGACAAACCATTAGGTAGACTAACCAAAAAAAGAAGAGAAGACTAAAATAACAAAAATCAGACATGAAAAAGGAGACATTACAATCAATACCACAGAAATATGAAGAATCTTTAGAGACTATTATAAACAACTATAAACTAACATATTTGAAAACCTGTAAGAAATGAATAAATTTGGGGACACATACAAACTACCAAGAATGAACCATGAAGAAATAGAAAACCCAAACAGACCAAATAATGAGTAACAAGATTGAAGTAATAATCAACAGTCTCTCAACAAAGAAAAGCCCAGAACTGGATAGCTTTACTGCTGAATTCTACCAAACCTTTAAACAGAAATTAATACCAATTCTCTTCAAACTATTCCAAAAAATTAAGATAGAGGCCATTCTCCCAAACTCATTCTATGAGGCCAGCATCAACATGATACCAAATCAGACAAAGATACAACAACAAAAGGAAACCACAGGCTAATATCTTTGATGAACATAGAGGCACAAATCCTCAACAAAATATTAGCAAACAATACAGCAGCACATCAAAAAGATTATACACCATGATCAAGTGGGATTCATCCCAGTGATGCAAGGATGGTTCAACATATGCAAGTCAATAAATTGTACACCACTTTAACAAAGTCCAGGACAAAAACCATATAATCATCTCAGTAGATGCAGAAAAAGCATTTGACAAAATTCAATATCCCTTCATGATAAAGACTCTCAACAACTTAGGTATAGAAGGAAAAAAATCTCAACACAGTAAAAGCCACATATGAAAAACCCACAGCCAACATCATCCTGAGTGGGGAGGAGGTGAAAGCTTTTCCTTTATGAACAGAAACAAGACAAGGATGCCCACTCTCACCGGTCTTATTTAACATAGTATTGGAAGTATTAGAGAAATCAGCCAAGAGAAAGAAATAAAGAGCATCTAAGTTGGAAAAGATGAGGTCAAATTATCTCTGTTTGCAGATGACATGATCCTATAAATAGAAAAACCTAAAGACTCTACCAAGAAACTCTTAGAGTTATATTGATAAACAAATTCAGTAAAGTTGCAGGATACAAAATCAACACGCAAAAATTAGCAGTGTTTTTACACTCCAACAACTAGCAGAAAAAGAAATCAAGAAAGCAAGCCCATTTACAATAGTCACCAAAAAAACAAAACAACAAAACTAGTAATCAATTTAACCAAGGAGGCAGAAGATCTCTACAATGAGAACTAAAAATCACTGCTGAAAGAAATTAAATAAGCACAGAAAGATAAAAGGACATTTCTTTCTTTTTTTTTTTTAAGGGAAGTGAAGTTTGTTTTCATATTTTTTATTTAAACATTTAAAAATTTTTAATTTATCAATATACAATGTAGTTGATTTTTATGTCCCTTTACCAATTCCTCCTTTTCCTCCCTCCCTCTTCTCCCTCCCCCATCAACATCATATCGGTTCACTTGTCTTAACAAGTTCAAGGAATTGTGATTGTTGTGTCTTCTTCCCTGTCCCCCATTTATTTATATGTGTATTTATTTATTTTTAGCTCCCACAAATAAGTGAAAACATGCAATATTTCTCTTTCTGTGCCAGGCTTATTTCACTTAATATAGTTTTCTCTAAGTCCATCCATGTTGATGCAAATGGTAGTATTACATTTTTTGTGTAGATATACCACATTTTCCTTATCCTCTCATCTGATGATGGACATTTAGGTTGGTTCCAGCTCTTAGCTACTGTAAATAGTGCTGCAATAAACAAGGGAGTACAGGCATCCCTACAACATGATGATTTCCATTCCTCTGGGTACATTCCCAGCAGTGGAATAGCTGGGTCATATGGTAGATCTATCTGTAATTGTTTGAGGAACCTCCATACCATTTTCCATAAAGGCTGCACCATTTTGCAGTCCCACCAACAGTGTATGAGAGTTCCTTTTTCTCTGCTCCTTGCCAGCTCTATCATTCTCAGTCTTTTGGATATTAGCCATCCTAACTGGATTGAGATGTTATCTCAAAGTGGTTTTGATTCACATCTCCCTAATGCTGAGTGACATTGAGCATTTTTTAATGTATCTGTTGGCCATTCGGATATCTTCCTGGAAAGACATTTCTTACTCATGGATTGGAAGAATGAACATTGTGAAAATGTCCACACTACCAAAAGTGATCTACCGATTCAATGCAATCCACATCAAAATACTAATGACATTCTTTACAGAAATAGAAAAAGCAACCCTTGGGCCGGCCCGTGGCTCACTCAGGAGAGTGTGGTGATGATAACACCAAGGCTATGGGTTCGGATCCCACATAGGGATGGCCGGTTAGCTCACTAGGTGAGTGTGGTGCTGACAACACCAAGTCAAGGGTTAAGATCCCCTTACTGGTCATCTTTTCTTTTTTTTTCTTTTTTTGTCTTTTTTCCGTGTCCGGCAACGGATCGCAACCCTCAGTGTTGCCCCCGTACCGGACCGGGGACCAGCAACGGGATCGCAAGCCTCGGTGTTGCTCCCGC
>NW_007730246.1:80109-142724 GCF_000696425.1 Galeopterus variegatus | reverse complement strand
TTTTAAAAAAAAAAAAAAAAAAAAAAAAAGCAACCCTAATGTGGAACAATGAAAGACCCCAAATAGCCACAGAAAGTGTGAGCAGAAATAAAGCTGGAGGCATTACACCACCTGGCTTCAAATTATACTACAAAGCTACAGTAATCAAAATAGCATGGTACTGGCATAAAAACAGACACACAGACCAAGGGAACAGAATAGAGAACTCAGAAATCAATCCACATACTGACAGCCAATGAATCTTTGATAAAGGCACAAAGAACATCCATTGGGGAAAAGACAGCCTCTTCAATAAATGGTGCTGGGAAAACTGGACATCTATGTGTAGAAGAATGAAACCAGACACATACCAAAATCAACTGAAAATGGATTGAAGACTTAAATATAAGACCTGAGACTATAAAGTTCGTTGGAAAAAATATAGGGGAAACACTTCAAAATGTAGAACTGGGCAAAGACTTTATGAATAAGTCTTCAAAAGCACAGACAACAAAAGAAAAAACTAAACAAATGGGATAATATGAAACCAAAAACCTGCACAGCAAAGGAAATAATCAACAGAGTGCAAAGACAACTTACAGAATGAGAGAAGGTATTTGCAAACTATGCATCTGATGAGGAATTAATATCCATGATATACAAGGAACTCAAACAACTTAACAGTGAAAAAACAAGTAACCCCAATTTAAAAAATGGGCAAATGAGCTAATAGACATTTCTCAAAGGAAAACATACAAATGGACAACAGATACATGAAAAAGTGTTCAACGTCACCAAGCATCATGGAAATGCAAATCAAAAGCACAGTGAGATATCATCTCACCCCAGTGAGACTGGCTATTACCAAAAAGACAGAGAATCACAAATGCTGGCAAGGATGCAGAGAAAGGGGAACCCTCCTACACTGTTGGCAGGACTGTAAATTAGTAGAGCCATTATGGGAAACAGTATGGACCTTCTTCAAACAAGTATAGATAGAACTGCTATGCAATCCAGCAATCCCACTACTGCGTATATACCCAAACGAATGGCAATCATCATGTTGAAGGGATACCTTCACTCCCATGTTTATTGCAGCTCTGTTTACAATAGCTAAGACTTGGAACCAACCTAAATGTCCATCTATGGATGACTGGATAAGGAAGGTGTGGTATGTATATACACAATGAAATGCTGCTCAGCCATAAGAAAGAATGAAATTCTGCCATTTGCAGCAACATGGATGAGCTTGGAAAAAATTATGTTAAGTGAAATAAGCCAGGCATGGAAAGAGAAATATCACATGCCTTCATAAGTGTGAGCTAAGAATAAACAAATAAATACAAAAGAAACAACAATCACAATAATACATTGAACTTTCAAAAGGAGAAAACAGAACTGTGGTTACTAGAGGTGAGAAAGGGGGAGGGGGATGGAGTTGTAGCAGGAAATTGGTAAAGGGTCCCAAAGAATGATTATGTTTTGTAATGACAAATATACTAATTACCCTGACTTGATCATCAAGTATTGTACACAGGTATTGATATTCAACCCTGTAGCCCACAATATATGTGATCAATTATGTTTCAATAAAAAAAAATTAGGAAGAAATTCTGACCTGTGCTATGAAATGGATGAACCTGAGGATGTTATACTGAGTGAAATAAGCCAACCACAAAAGGAGAAATACTGTGTGATTCCACACATATGAGGAATCTAGAATAGTCACAATCAGACAGAAAGTAGAATGGAAGTTGCCAGGGGCAGGGGGAAATAGGGGTTGAGGAGTCAATCTTCAATGGGAATTTGAAAAAGTTCTGGAGGTGATGATTGGTGATATTGTACAAAAATACCAGTGTACTTAATGCCACAGATCTGTACACTTAAAAATGGTTAAGATGTAAATTTTATGTTATATGTATTTTACCACAATTAGAAAACGTCAGTTGGCCATATTTGTGAGTCCTTGTCAGAATTCTGTTCTGTTCATTGATCTGTATGTTTACTTCTCCAATACCACATTCCCTTGGTTACTGTAGCTTTATAGTAAGCCTTAAAATTGTACAGTGCTTATTTCTTTATTTGGGAAAGGGGGGAGGTAAGATGGATAGCTCTAAACAAAACCACTGGTGTGGAATTATATCCTTAAATAAACCCAGTGAATCAAGTCTTATAAACGTTATATTCAGGAAGATGGAGCCATGTTATATTCATTTGGTTCTCAGTGCCCAGGCCAGTGCCTGGCATGCAGTAAGTACTCAGTAAATTTTTGACAAAGGAATGGAGATACTGCTTTGCCCATCGCAGCCAAAATGCAAGAGAAGCTCTTGTATATGAAAATTAGAGGCACTCTTGGAAAAAATAAATTTAAACATAAACAATCTTTTCAAGTATACACTACAGAGAAATACATAGTCAAAAATTTCCATAGCAGTGTTAGTGAGAATGGGTAAAAACCCAACATATCAAAATTTACATATACCTTATGCTCTGCTGACAGTATTGATGCTTGTTACATCTAATCCTACATACATAGAAATTTGAGAATACTACATATCATTCAGGATTACAAAATGTTTCTCAGATGTCCTGTGCAACTGTGGTGTATACCAGAGTAATGTGAAGTACCTCTAGAATCAGAATTGGAATGAAAAAGGAGAAAACAAATGAATGCGCAGCATACCAGTACTTTAATTAGGCAAGATCCTGTTGCATCGTGCTGTCCAAGTGTAAGGATGTGGCAGTTTAATGATATTTTTTCTCTTTCCGAAGTGCTTCCTCTGCTCACACCCTTCCTCTAGTTGGAATAGGGTCTGCACTGATGTTGGTAGCACACCACCCAGCAGCCCTCATAGCCTTTGCGCACAGTTGCCTTGTGTTTTGAGAACACAGATCAAGAGATGTGGACAATCTCTCCCTGGCTGAGCAGTGTTACACACGAGAGTGGGATTGGGGCTCTCGGTCATGCTGTGCCAGCACTGAGCACTGGGTTCTGGAGACAGAGGCACCCCGTGCCTACGATGAAGCAGGTAGTAGTGGGGCTGTCACATGTGGTGGGCTGCCAGGGCTCAGGGAAGGGTCCCTCTTGCCAGGGTCTTAAGGAGATATCAGGGCAGTTCACAAACAAATAGAACATAAGTACTAATTATGCCAAGAAAAGTCCTTGTTCAGCCTGATTCTGCCCCTTTTAGGTGGCCATTTAATTCCTATAAACTTTCAGTGTCCAATATAATAAATTATAACTCCATAGTATTAAATTGGTGTCTTTTTCAAGTAGGATCAGCATGACAACAATAGAGGAATATGGTAATAAGGGGAGCAATAAACTTGGGTCCTATTCACCAGCAAACTGGGACTGTTTGTTACTGAAAGTGTGAGAATTAAGGGAAATAAAGGATTTCCTAAAGCACGTGCACGCAGTAGTGCTGCTGTTGTGTTTTTGTAGTTTTCATTTTAAAAAGCTTCCTATTAATCCTTACTCCACAGATTGGGGTGAGCCACAAATTCAGACACATCTCTTGAAACATAAGCAATACCTGTGTAATGAAAGTTTGTCATAATATGGTTACAATAATCAGGTTGGTCCTGTTGTTCTACATGAAATTTCTGTCTGTAGTTCCGGATGAACCAAGGGTTGATGAGGAAAGTTCTTCATAGAAGAATTTCAGCCAGTACATTAGACAGAAAGGTGACGCCACCTGAGCCACTGAGCAGTCAACACTAAAAGTGGAACAAGATGTGCTTCTCTATGGGCTGCAGTAAGAAGAACCCAACGCCCCTTATGAGGAGATCTTGCTCAGAAACTGGACCTGAATCGAATGTGCTTCTACGTTTAACCATCCATTTACAGGACAAGCTGGGGCCGTACAGTGTATTCACAAACAGACTGAGGATGCAATTGACCAAACCTAGAATTCAAAAAACTCTATATACAAATGGCCTGAGTTCTTTATCAGATAAAGGATGTGAAGACAAAAGGGGAGGGTTCTGTTTTTAGATGAAAGCAAAAGTAAAAGGCATTATCACCTGAATGCAACTCATGGAACTAGTTACAATTCTGATCGAACAAACCAGCTATAAGGGGACAATTTTAAAACACTGGGGAAAATTGAACATGAACATCTCTGGATCAACCTGGAGGACTTTATGCTACATGAAATAAGCCAGTCACAAATGGACAAATATCATGTGATTCCACTTATGTTAGTTACTAAGAGTAGTGACAATGAGAAAGACAGAAAGTAGAACAAATGGTGGTTGCCAGGGGCTGGTTGGAGGGGAGAATGAGGAGTCAGTGTCTGATGGGAGCAGAGTTTCATTTCTACAAGTTGAAAAGAGTTACGGAGATGGATGGTGGAGACGACTGCACAACATCGCTGGCCTGGGACTGAGTGCCCTTGACTGAGCATCATCCCTGTGCCCTGGGAAGGGCCTTCTTGGTTCACATCAATAGGAGCTTTCCCCTAGGCAGCAATGCTGTTTTGTGTTGATCTATGGACACTTCAGAGTATTCAGTGCAGGCATCCACCCCATTTTGGTTCATTTATTCCCTCGTGATGTGGCAGAATGTGCCTCCAACTCCCAGGGTCTCAAGCAAAGCTGAAATGAGCGCACACATAGTTATCCTCTCACAGTCCCAGGGAATGGCCTTGAGTGGGTTGCGTGTCAGGGGACACACCAGTGCGGACAGACTGCATTCCAGAAGAATGCCCAGCAGTTTCCACTACCCTAGCAGTGCCGAGGACTCCACCTATTCACATCCTAACCAACCCTTGTTATATATAAGTCGTAAGGTGGGATGCAATTTTTGCTTTAATTCATTCAGTTTGAACATATAAATGTTGAAGTAAGGGTAACTTAATGACAGTTACTTCATTATCAATAGAATGGACATCAGATGCTCATCAGGAAGGAAGTTACTCACAATAGCCTTATAAGGCTTTTTCATGAGAAAAATGTTGCACAAGTAAAGGAAATTTTTTTCCTGCATTTTAAAAAAAAATTTTTTTAATTCTTTTTCGTGTCTGGCAACAGATTGCAACCCTCAGTGTCGCGCCCGTACCGGACCAGGACCGGCAACGGGATCGCAGCCCTCGGTGCTGCTCCCGCGCCTCGCTCAGCCAGTGAGCGGGAACCGGTCTGTATGTGGGATCCGAACCCTCGGCGGGAGCGCCACCGCGCTTCCCAAACGGCGCACTATAGCAGTGCGCCACCGGGCCGGCCCTTTTTCCTGCATTTTGATTATTTGCATTCATGCCTATGTTGTAAAAAGGCAGGATATTAATACCTGTCATAACCTCTGTGATAGTAAATGGAGCTGCTACATTTTTTCTTACTGCAGTACATTTCTTCCTGGCACTTGAAAGCTTGCTTGCAATTTAGAGTCAGAAGACTTCTGGTATTAACATGTTCAAACAGCTATTTGAGCAGAAGCCCTGAAGATGATATACAGTGTGGAAGGATATTTTAACTTCTTCTCTGATTATTTTATTTTATTTTCATCTGAATCTCTCTTACTAAAAAACGGTATTTTATCACTTTCTTTGGTACTACTTGATGAAATCATCCACATCTTTTGCCGAGCTCTTAGCATCTGCTGGTTTATATCTGGTTTTCTATCATTTTCCATATTGAATGAACAACTGCATATTGCACAGAGCTCCAAAAAGATGTTTTCCTTTTTTTTTCTTTTTTATTGCTTTGTTAAGGATATTCTTTTACATTCTATGATGTTGTTGCAGAGCAGTTGGCGGGGAGGGGGAGAAGGGAAGGGGCAAGGAAACAGGGTGGGAGAAGGAGGAAGGAGGAGGGGCAGAGTTGAGGCCTGTGGCACCCCTTTCATTCCTGCAGTGGAGACCAGGGGGCTTCCAGCGGCGTCTTGAATGCTGCTGGGCTGGGTGCAGATGTCACGGGGGTATGGCTGAAGCCCTCACTACCCCACTGCCCCAGCTCAGGAGCCCGGGGCTCTTCCTGCAGCAGTTTGGTCATCACTGGGCTGGTTGTGGGTATTGGGGGGGGGCATGGCTGTGCCCTTTGGTCCCCCACCACCCCGGCTCGGGAGAGCCTGAAGTGCTACCTATGGTGGCTTGGTGGTTGTCGCTGGGCTAGTTGTGGGTATCGGGGGCATGGCTGAGGCCCCAGCCCTCCCTCCTCCTTGGCTTGGTAGCCCAGGGGAATTCTGGTCCTTCTAGATTTTATAGGTGTTCTTTGGTGAAATGAGACCTTTACTAGTTGATATCAAACTTTGTCTCTGGTCTGTGAGTATTTTATTTTTTCTTCCAGTTCTGTGTTGGATCATTTGCTGTTCCTACCACTTAAACTCTGCTCATCTTCAGAGGTCTGAGTGTCTTTGATTTGCTGACTCAGAAGATCCTTACTAGAGTCAGGATGCTGTGGAATGGCTGATTGGCATGTGCACTGTATGGAAGTTACCTCTAATTAATGGTGATTAGTTGTTCATGATTGAGACTTTTGCCAAAGAACAGTCTTTCCCTATCTAGAATATGAAAAGTAGTACTTTTAATGACCTGCCCTCTAAACCGCAAACCCTTTGTGAGCACAACCTGGGTGACAAGTGCAGATGTGAGTGCATCCCTAACCCTAACCCCAATTCCCAGCCCCTAACCCCAACCTCCAACCTCAATTCCAACCCCCAACTCTTACCCCAACCCAAATGCCAACTCCTAACCACTAACCCCACTAACCATACCCCAACTCATAACATGAATCCCTAATCCCAACCACAACCTACCCCTAATCCTAACCCTAAATCAACACTAACCCTAATCCCTAATCTAACCCCTACCTCCAAACACCAAGAACCCAAACCTAACACAAACCACAAGCTAGTCCTGGCCTAGCCAAAAGCCTGTAGTCCTGACTTGACCGTAGTCCTGACCCTAGTCCTAGACCTGAAACTAATCCCAGCCCTAATCCAAACACTAACCACAGCCTAGTTCTAACCCTAGCCCAAGCCAAAAGCCAATTACCCTGACCCCTACACTGACACTGCTCCCTCACCCATGATCCCAAGCCTGACACTGATACTAACCCAGACAAGAACAGAACCCTAAACCCCAACCTCTAAACATGAATTCTAACCCTAACCCCTCACCCTAACCCTACACTGAACTCTGAAACCAAAGCCTAACCCTTATACTAAACCCTAAAACACTAACCTTAACTGTAAACTTAACCCTAACCTTAAAACACTAAAATCCCTAATCATCAACATCAAACTTACCTTGAATATAAACCACAAGTCATAACCTTAACCCTAGCCCAAACCCGAATTCCTAACCCCTAACACCTAACCCCACCTAAACCTCTGATAGTAACCCCTAACCCCACCACAAACCCAATCCTAACACTAATTATAACACCTAACCTTGGGCCCTACTCTAGTTCTAGCCCTAACCCTCCTCCTCCCCTTACCACTACCCCTAACGGCTAACCCTAACCCTAAATCCTTACCCTAACCATAATGCTAACCATTAGCCCTAAGGCTGTCTAACCCTTGCCCTTAACCCTAACCCTAACCCTAACCCTACTGATGTATAATTCTTTTACCATACATTTCACGTATTTAAAGTACACAGTTAGGGCTGGCTGGTTAGGTCAGTTGGTTAGAGTGCGCTGCTATGACACTAAGGTCAAGGATTTGGATCCCCATACCGGCCAGCTGCCCCCCCCCAAAAAAGTATACACACACACACACACACACATGAACTTCACAGAGTTGTTCATCCTAACCACAATTTTAGAAAAATTTAATTACCACAGAAAGAAATCCCACACATCTTAACTGACATTGCCAAACTCCACATCCAGTCCAGTTTTAGGCAAACAGAAATCTAGCTTTTCCTTCTATACATTTGTTTATTCTGGATATTTCTTATACTTGAAGTCCTACACTATGTTGTCCTTTATGACTCAATTTTCTACTTGGCATAATGTTTTCAAGATTCATCCATGTGGTAGCATATATCAACACTGCATTCCACTATTATTATTATTATGCCATTTTGTATTAATTCATTCATCAGTTGCTGGATATTTTGTACATGGTGCATGTGCAATTGTGTTTAGTAATATAAGTGTGAAACACTGGTTAATAGTGCAAAGAGAGCATGCTACAGTATATAGTGATGTATACGTGAAACACTTTGTTTTGCAGGGAATACTGCAGGTAATACTATTTTTAATGATATATATGTTTTGGGGCTGGCCAGTTGCTCACTTGGTTAGAGCATGGTGCTGATAACAGTGATAACACCGAGGTCAGGGTTCAGGTCCCTGTACTGGCCTGCCACCAAAAAATAAAAATAAATAAAAATAAATAAATAAGATATGTACATGTTTATAGTGTTGGGTGTATGTATGGTATATCAGCATGAAACACTTGGGTTAGGAGTAAGTACATGGAGCATGTGCTACTTTCTTCAGTGATGTATTGAGAAATGCTAGGCTTAGGAGTGCGTGGTTCATCTACTACTTTGTATAGAGACATGTGGTAAACACTTTTAAGTAGTGCTGGGTTTGTCTGCTGTTGTGTGTAGTGACAAAGGGAAGCACAGATTATATGTGTGTAGTTCGTGTAATTGTTTAGTGTGTGAAGCACTGTATTCTATAGTGCTAAGTGGATGTGCTACTTACCCTGATGTATTTCAAAAACACAGTGTTTAGGAAAGCATGGTGAATGTTCCACTTTGTTTAGAGATATATGTATGAAACACTGTTTGGTAGTGCTAGGTGTGTACGGTACTGTATATAGTGATAAGTATCAGAAACATTTCATTTAGGAATGCCTGATACGTGTACTACTTTGTGTAGTTACATATGTGAGAAATAATGTGATTAATAGTGCTAGGTATGTGTGAAACTGAGCATAGCGATTATGGATGCAATTCTGTGATTAGCAGTAAGTACCACACATAACACTTTGTTTAGTGATATATGCTGAAACTCTGTGTTTAAAAGCTGAGTGCATATGTTACTGAATATAACTGTATATGTGTGAAATTGTTTGGTAGTATCTGGGGACTGCACTGTTTTGTTTTCTGATAAATGTTGAAACACTGTATTTAACAGAATTAGTTGTGTGCAATACTGAGAATAGTGATATGTGTGTGAAACATTGCATTTAGCAGTGTGTAATGCACATAGTACATTGTTTAGTGATATATGTTCAAATGCTATCCAAGCTAAGTGCCTGTTTCACTGAGAATGGTGATGTAAGTGCAAAGCACTGTGTTTAGAAGAGAGTTCCACGTGTACTTGTTTAATGAAATATGTTGAAACTCTAACAGAACAATGTGCTTGAGTTACTATTACAGTTACACATGTGTGAAACACTGTGTTTAAGAGTGTGTGGTGCTTGTAGGACTCTGTTTAGTCACACATGTTGACACATTGTATTTAATATAGATAGGTGTGTCTGTTACTGGCATGGTGACACATGTGAAAGACTGTGTTAGCAATGTGTGGCATGTGTAGTCCATTCTTTAGTTATACATGTTGAAACTCTAGGTTTAAGAGCTAGGTTTGTGTGTTACTGAGTATAGTTATATAAGTATATGGGAGAAATACCTTGTTTTGCAGTATGTGCCGAATGTGCTATGTTCTTGGAGAGATGTGTGTGGTGTGCGTACAATTTTCTTTAGTTATACATATTGACAATGTGTGTAACTAGCCATGTGAGTGTGTTATGATGTGGCAATATATGCGTGAAACATGAAGTAGTTTGTTTAGTGATAGACTTTGAAATTCTGTGTTTAACAGAGTGTGGTATGTGTGTTAGTGAGTACAGGGGTATATGCCTGAGCATTGTGTCAGCAGTGTGCAGCACATACCACTTTGGTGGTGCATGTTGAAACTTTTTGTTTACCAGTGAGATGCTTGTGTTACCCACTATAGTGATATATGTGTGATACCATGTTCAGTAGTGTGTGGTATACACATTGCTTTGTTTAGTTGTATATGTGTGAAACGCTGCTTAGCAGTGTAGGACAAGTTTACTTCTTTTGTTCCGTAATACATGCTGAAACTCTGTTTAAGATAGTCAGTGGTATGTGTCAGCAAGGATAATGATATATGTGTGAAATACTGAGTTAGCAGTGTGTAATCCATGTAGCAATTTATTTAGTGATATATGTGAAAATTCTAACAGAAGTTGATATGTATGCTACAGAGTGTAGGGATGTAAGTGTGAAATACAAGTTAGTGATGTGTGGTGCATACACTACTTTGTCTAGGGATACATGTTGGAACTCTGTGCTTAACAGAGCTAGGTGTGTGTGTTAGTTACATAGTGACATATGTGTGAAACACCATGATAAGCAATGTGTGGTGCATTTATTTCCTTCTCAAGTGATATATGTTGAAATCTGTTTAACAGAGCTGGATACAGAAGTGAATCAGTACTGATAATCTACAAAAACTGTTCAGCGGCGTGTGGAACTTGTACTACTTTCTCTAGTGACATTTTTTTAAAACTGTGTTTAACAGGGCAAGTTGCATGAGTGATTCAGTATGTTGATAACTGTGTAAGACACTGTGTGGTGCACTTGTTAATTACTTTAGTGATCCTGCTGCTGGTTCTGCTACTGCTGAAGCAGAGGAGAAGAAAGATGAGAAGTAGGAGTCCAAAGAGTCTGATGATGACGTGGGATTTGGCCCATCCAATTTAATCCCTGTTCCCTTGCAAATAAAGCCTTTTTATGTAAAATTTTAAAAATTAGTTTAGTGATTGATATATGTCAAAAATATATTTAACGGCCTGGATGTGTGAGTGAATCAGTATAGTGACAACTCTGACACATTATGTTTAGCAGTGTGTTGTGCATGAGATACTTTCTCCAGTCACATACGCTGAAATTCTGTATAGAACAGAGCTCGATGTGTAAATGAATCTGTACAGTGACCATTGTGTTCAACACTGTGCTTAGGGCTGTGGTGCATGGGCCATTTTCTGTAACAACATATACTGAACCTGTGTTTACCAAAGCTAGATATATTTGTGAGTGAATAAGTATACTGACCACTGCATGAAGTATTCTTGTGGTGCATGAACTCCTTTATCTGTTTAGTCATGTTGAAAGTGTGATAAAGATTCCTAGATGCATGAATACATCAGTATAGTGATGACTGTGTGTAAAACTGTGTTTTGCAGTTTAGTACATGGATTAATTTCTTTTGTGACATACACAAAACTCTCTGAAAGAGCTAGGTGTGTGAATTATTCAGTCTATTGATATCTGGGTGAAACATTGTCTTTAACAGTATGTGGCGAAGAAATTAATTTCTCTAGTGGCATTTTGAAATTCTGCATTTAGCATAACTAAATGAAATAGAGACCCACAAAGTGATACAAAAGATCAATGAAACCAAAAGTTGGTTTTTTGAGAAAATAAAATAGACAATCAATTAGCTAGGCTAACTAAAAAAAGAAAAGAGAATACCCAAATAACAAAAATCAGAAATGAAAAAGGAAACATTACAGCTGATACCACAGAAACACAAAAGCTTATTAGAGACTATTATAAACAACTATACACCAACACATTTGAAAGCCTGGAGGAAGTGAATACATTTTTGGACATATCAAACTACCAAGACTGAAACGAGAAGAAATAGAAAACCTGGATAGAACAATAACAAGCAATGAGATTAAAGCAGTAATCAGCAGTTTCCCAACAAAGAAAAGCCCAGGAACAGATGGCTCTACTTCTGAATTCTACCAAGCCTTTAAAGAGGAATTAATATCAATTCTCTTCAAACTATTCAAAAAAATTGAAACAGAGGCCATCCTCCCAAACTTATTTTATGAGGCCAACATTTCCTTGATACCAAAACCAAAGATATAACAAAAAAAGAGAACTACAGGCCAATATCTTTGATGAACATAGACACAAAAATCCTCAACAAAATATTAGCAAAAAGCACCACATCAAAACAATTATACACTATGATCAAGTGGGATTCATCCCAGGGATGCAAGGATGGGTCAACGTAAGCAAGTCAATAAGTGTGATACACCATATCAACAAAATCAAGGACAAAAATCATGTGATTGTCTCAGTAGATGCAGAAAAAGCATTTGACAAAATTCAATATCCATTCGCAATAAAGACTCTCAGCAAATTAGGAATAGAAGGAAAGTATCTCAACACAATAAAAGCCATATAAAACAAATCTATTGCTAGCATCATCCTGAATAGGGAAAAGCTGAAAACCTTTCCTTTAAGAACAGGAACAAGACAAGGATGCCCCCTCTCACCACTCCTATTTAACATAGTGTTGGAAGTACTTGCCAGAGCAATCAGGGAAGAGAAAGAAATACAGAGCATCCAGACTGGAAAAGAAAAGTCAAACCCATTCAACCTCACTTCATGATAAAGACTCAGCAAATTATATCAACACATTAAAAGCCATGCATGACAAACCAATCACCAATGTCATCCTGAATGGAAACAGAAACAAAACAAGGATGCCCACTCTCACCATTCCTATGGTTCCATTCCACCAACATAGTATTGGAAGTACTAGCCAGAGCAATTGGGAGAGAAAGAAATAAAGGGCATCCGGATTAGAAAGGGTGAAGTCAAACTGTTCCTGTTTGCAGACGACATGATCTTATATATATATATAAAACCTAAAGACTCTACCAAGAAATTCCTAGGGCTGATAAATGATTTCAGTAAAGTTGCAAGGTACAAAATTAACACAAAAAAATCAGTAGTGTTTTTATACTCCAACAACAAACTAGCAGAAAAAGAAACCAAGAAAGCAAGCCTGTTTATAATAGTTATTGAAAATATAACATACCTAGGACTCAGTTTAACCAAGCAAGTGAAAGATCTTTATAAAAAGAACTACTAATCACTGTTAAAAGAAATTAAAGAGGACACAAAAATATGGAACAACTTGCCATACTCCTGGATTGGAGGAATTAACATTGTGAAGATGTCCATACTACTTAAAGCTATCTACAGATTCAATGCAATCCCCATCAAAATACCAATGACATTCTTCACAGAAATAGAAAAACAATCCTAACATTCATATGGAACAACAAAAGACCCTGGATATCCAAAGCAATCCTGAGCAAAAACAAAAACAAACAAACAAAAACTAAAGCCAGATGCATTATACTACCTGACTTCAAATTATACTACAAAGCTATAGTAACCAAAACAGCATGGTAATGGCATAAAAATGGACACTTGGACCAATGGAACAGAATACAGAACCCAGAAATCAACCCACATACTTACAGCCAACTGATCTTTGACAAAGGCACCAAAAACATACAATGGGGAAAAGACTGCTCTTCAATAAATGGTGCTGGGAAAATTGGACATCCTTAAGTAGAAGAATGAAACTAGACCCATACCTCTTGCCATATACCAAAATCAACTAAAAATGGATTAAAGACTTCAATGTAAGACACAAGACTATAAAACTCGTAGAAGAAAACATAGGGGAAACACTTCAGGATGCAGGATCAGGCAAAGAGTTTATGAATAAGACCCTAAAAGCACAGGCAACAAAAGAAAAAAATAAACAAATGGGATTATATCAAACTAAAAAGCTTCTGCACAGCAAAGGAACAGTCAACAGAGTGAAAAGACAACCTACAAAATGGGAGAAAATATATACAAACCATGCATCTGACAAGGAATTAATATCCAGGATATACAAGGAACTCAAACAACTTAACAGTGAAAAAACAGGTAACCTGATTAAAAAATGGGCAAATGAGCTGAATAGGCATATCTCAAAGGAAGATATACAAATGGACAACAGACACATGAAAAAAAGCTCATCACTAAGCATCAGAGAAATGCAAATCAAAACCATATTGAGATATCATCTCACCACAGTTAGGCTCGCTATTATCAAAAAAACAGAGAATCACAAATACTGGCAAGGATGCAGAGAAAGGGGAACCCTCCTACACTATTGGTGGGATTGTAAATTAGCGAAGCCATTATGGAAAACAGTATGGAGGTTCTTCAAACAGCTACAGATAGAACAATCCCACTACTGGGTATGTACCCCAAAGAATGGAAGTCATCATGTTGAAGGGATACCTGCACTCTCATGTTTATCACAGCTGTATTTACAATAGCTAAGATGTGGAACCAAGCTAAATGTCCATCGACGGATGATTGGATAAAGAAAATGCGGTATATATACACCATGAATACTCAGCCATAAAAATGATGAAATTCTGCCATTTGCAGCAACATGGATGAGTTTGGAAAAAATTATGTTAAGTGAAATAAGCCAGGCACAGAGGGAAAAGTCCTCACTCATAAATGGGAGCTAAGAGAGAAAGAAGGAAGGAAAGAAAGAGCACAGTGTTGCATTGGACTTGTAGAGGGAGAGACTAGGGTTGCTGGGGTGGGGGTGGGGGTGGGGAGCGGGCTTGTGGTGAGGTTGGGTGGGGGACACGGAATAATTGCATTTTGAGGTAGTGGGCATGCTGATAGTATTGATCTGATCATCATGCCTCGGGCACAAGTGATGATGGTCAGCTCTATGCCCCATGAATATGTATAATCAACAATAAAGAAATAAAACAAAATCTTTGTCAGGTTAAAAAAAATTCTTCTATGAAGACCAGTCTTCATCAACCCTTGGTTCATCCGGAACTACAGACAGAAATTTCATGTAGAACAACAGGACCAACCTGATTATTGTAACCATATTATGACAAACTTTCATTACACAGGTATTGCTTATGTTTCAAGAGATGTGTCTGAATTTGTGGCTCACCCCAATCTGTGGAGTAAGGATTAATAGGAAGCTTTTTAAAATGAAAACTACAAAAACACAACAGCAGCACTACTGCGTGCACGTGCTTTAGGAAATCCTTTATTTCCCTTAATTCTCACACTTTCAGTAACAAACAGTCCCAGTTTGCTGGTGAATAGGACCCAAGTTTATTGCTCCCCTTATTACCATATTCCTCTATTGTTGTCATGCTGATCCTACTTGAAAAAGACACCAATTTAATACTATGGAGTTATAATTTATTATATTGGACACTGAAAGTTTATAGGAATTAAATGGCCACCTAAAAGGGGCAGAATCAGGCTGAACAAGGACTTTTCTTGGCATAATTAGTACTTATGTTCTATTTGTTTGTGAACTGCCCTGATGTCTCCTTAAGACCCTGGCAAGAAGGACCCTTCCCTGAGCCCTGGCAGCCCACCACATGTGACAGCCCCACTACTACCTGCTTCATCGTAGGCACGGGGTGCCTCTGTCTCCAGAACCCAGTGCTCAGTGCTGGCACAGCATGACCGAGAGCCCCAATCCCACTCTCGTGTGTAACACTGCTCAGCCAGGGAGAGATTGTCCACATCTCTTGATCTGTGTGCAAAGGCCATGAAGGCTGGTGCGTGGTGTGCTGCCGACATCAATGCAGACCCTATTCCAACTAGAGGAAGCACTTAGGAAAGAGATAAAAACGTCATTAACCTGCCAAATCCTTACACTTGGACAGCACGATGCAAAAGGCTCTTGCCTAATTAAAATACTGGTATGCTGCGCATTCATTTGCTTTCTCCTTTTTCATTCCAATTCTGATTCTAGAGGTACTTCACATTACTCTGGTATACACCACAAGTTGCACAAGACATCTGAGAAACATTTTGCAATTCTGAATGATCAATACTATTCTTAAATTTATATGTAGGTAGGGCTGGATGTAACAAGCATCAATACTTCAGTACAATTCATGTAATATGTGTGCCTTTACTTTATTCCTTATCTCCAAATCCCCACCCAGCTCATCATTAGAACATCCAGACACGTGGCACAATCATCACACTCAATCTTCTTTACATTTTGCCAGTTTTCATATTAGGAAAAATAGAGCTTTAAACCTATTTTAAATGTTTATGTTAAAAAGGTGCATTTGTCAAGATAGGAGCGAGTGCTGGTGCTTGGGGTTAGGGTCAGGATCAGTATCAAAGTTAGGGGTTAGAGACTGGGGTTGTAGTTGTGGCAGGGTTTAGGGTTAGAGTATAGGTTTAGGTGTTAGGATTAGGGAGGGTTAGAAGTCTCTTCCCCACTGTCTCCCCCACACCAGCGTCTTCCCCACTAGTCACCTCCCCCCCAGAACTCCCTGCTTTTTGTTCACTGAGCACTCAGTTTCCCATTGGTCTCTCTTCTGGTGCCTGTTGCTCACATGGTTGGATCTACTACTGCAGAACTGAGGCTTGTCCTTGACTTACTATGTAGGAAATGTTTGTAATTAGTTCTAAGGCAGGTCAAAACTTAAGGCTTAGGGCCGAGCCCGTCCCGCCGCGGGTTTGGATCCTATATAGGGATGACCGGTGCACTCACAGCGCTCACTGGCTGAGCACCGTGCGGCCGGTCTCAAAAAGGACAAAAAAAAAATTTAAGGCTTAAAGCACATTCTATATTGGACATTTTCAGAAGATGACAGAATCTATTAAAAAAATAGTTTCACTCCACCTGCGTGCCTTGGAGGTACTAAGAATTGGAGCAGAGCAGTGGGATGTAAATTCAGGCATCTGAAGAAGGTCTTAAGTAATTGGGGGAAGGAGCACTTGCCTGGGCTTGGTGCCTGTGTTTTGTTTGTTTGGGAGAGGGATGTGCCTCTCAAATTGATGCTTGCTCCAGCGTTGCACCGCACATACAAGAGAGCTTCAAAAATTCATAGAAATATAGGTATTACCTTTCAGTTGTATCTTTCCATGAACTTTTGAAGTACCCTCAAGTCATCTAAATACCCGCTCTTTACTCATGTGCCTAAAATGGTTTTCTTTGTTGTCCTCAGCAAAGGAATAGCTAAAGTAAACAGCTCCATTCTGCGTGTTTGGTAGACTGTCATCCAGGAATTAATAGCTGAGGCGCCTATGAACAACTTAGAAATTGTGGCTGTGCTTGGGGGAAATGGAGCCATACGCTTGAGGTAAGAAGGGACTTCGGAGGCGACAAGTATTCACCTCCTGAGGCCAGTGCCTCCGCGCTCCAGCGCCAGCCCTGTCTGTGCCTCCGCTGGGACTTGGCTGGGGGAGTTTGAGAAAGGGCTCATTTCATTATTTGCCATTACAGTTTCTAGAAAGCTGTTCTGTGTATTACATGGTGACAAGTCTAACCAGTAAATCTTTCTAACTACTTGTTTTAATTGTAAATCCCCTAGCAGTGTAATACAGTTTACAGAGCCAGGAGCTGGAAGCTATACTTCCAAAAAGAATTATATTATATAAGTAGAACCCTAGAAATTCCAAACAAAAGAGTGTGGAAGTGAATATCATAAGCATGACCCAAATTCAAAAGAATCTCCACCTGTCATTGTCTTTGCTCTGTTTCATATCGCATCGTTCAACATCTACTACACAATGAGCGAGATGAGGGAAAATACATTTGGTTTTTCTAAAAATGTTAATCCCTAAAATAAAAACCTTAACGCCTCGTTTTAAAATGGCAGGAGCTAGTTATATATACACTGTTTAGAGACAAATGTGACAATTTTATTTTAGAAACAATTAGGCAATAAAAAGTTGACTACATTGAAAATGTGAAAGTTGAGCAAAACAAACACTTTGTTTTCTTCTCTTATGTTGGTGAAAAATCACCTTTATGTAAGTATCATAGTTACAAAAACCTAAAGCCCTTAAAAACACAGAATATAGAAAAGTAATTAGGACACATAAGCATATACCACCCTAGATCATCCTACCACAGTGCAATCATGTTTGCTGGCACACGGACACTAATAAAGCGGTTTCTTTCTCTCTGATCACAAGTTTGTTCATTTATAACCCACCCCCTCTGATCCAGCGGGTGGTATTGATCTTACCCGCCACAGCTGTCGCTTGTCTTGACGAAGCAGCCCTGTCGCTCTGCACGTGCCACCACACCAGCATCAAGTTCCAGTGCACGGTGTACACCAAAAGGACCTAAAAAGTTTGACAATAAGGAAACTTTTAGAACTAGGGCAAGAACTCCTCTTTGCTTATTTCTATTTTTATCAATTGCAACACATCTGATTGAGCACAGATAGTTACCTGAATTCAGAAGGTTTTGAACCAGAACCAGTGGCCTGCAGGAGACCCCAGGCCCTCCCCCACTACCCCCAACCCCATATCGTCCCCAGAGCCACTCTGTCCCCCCCGCCCCCCACAGTCTACCCATGGACCCTCTGCCACACCCACCCTGCTCCCTATTGTCCCCTGCCAGCCCCATTGCCACCTATGCCCCCCCACTCTGCCCCCAGGACCGCTCCATCTCCCCCAGGCCCTACCTACCACCTGTGGCCCTCTGAGTCATCCCCAGCCCTCCGGGTCATCCTCCTCAATACCCTCAGGCCCTCAACACTCAGTGTCCTCTCCCGTCCTACCTTCAGCCACTAGTGAGTGGGCTTTCCCCACTGATCTTCCGACCTCCTCAACCAGCATCGGTTCTCTATGCTGATTCTCGACCCTCGGTAGTTTCTGTCCATCCTTGGCCCTCTCTGTAGAGGCTAGGTCCTCCCCATGGCCACTTAGGTTAGGGGTTGGGTTGGGGTTTAGAGTCAGAAGTCAGGTATAGGGGTTAGAGCTTAAGAGTTTGAGGTTAGGAATTAGGGGTTATGTTTTGGGAGTTAGGATTGGGGTAGGATTAGGGTTAGGGGTTAGGGTTGTCACCAAGCAATGAGCTCACTGCCCCAATGCACACAGACAGCCAAAGACTGTAACATCGGCTTTTGTGAAAAGAAAATAGTGTTATTATTGGTGACTGGCCAGCAAGGAGGCAGAAATAAACTCAAATCTGCATCTCCTACCACAAAGTGTGACTTGCTTTTATAGACCGGTATAGGTAAAATTACAAAAAAACAAAAAACAAGCTGGGAGCTGATTGGTGGGGGGTATGTACATTCCAGTCTTGTTCCCTTCCTCTGCTTGCTTTGCAAAAAAGTGATGATGGACCCCTCGCTTTTTAATTGTGCCCAGCATTCTGTGTCTGAGTACTATCTGGAGGTCAGTAGATTTTCCTCTACACGCATGTCTGTCTTTCTTCAAGGACTCTCAAATTTCTGCAAGACAACTCAGACCATATTGATTAACGATCATCTGCTCATTACAAGGAACTTGAAACAGATTACTGTTATCTTTAAGAGGAACCGCAGGCAATCATTTTAGCTCAGCCAACTATCTGAGATGGTCAGCAGCCAATATCAGCCCACCATTTACAATTTAGCTTAGTTAATTATCTGGGATAGGCAGCTGTCAGTTTTCAGTCAAGCTTAGCAAATTATCTGGGATGGCTTGCATGTGGTTTTAGGGTTAGGTTAAGGGGTTTGGGATTAGGGGAAGGTGTTGGAAAATAGCAATAAAAGTTTTTGAGAGATATGAACCCTAAATAATTCACCAGTGATGACCTTGAGCCCCTAAATTCTATGGAAACAATGCTTAGCTCCCAAGGAGAAACTTCTCTCTGTTGCCTTCTTGAGGTGGAACTAGGAGGATATTTAAAAAGAACATCCATATGGTAGAGGCAGGGTCCAGGGATAAGAGTGGGCGAGGATGCTCTCATCCGCCAGTGGGACTTGAGAATTGTTAGGGACAAGTGTCCATTCTGCAACTTTCATTTTTCCCCTTTCTGAATAAGAGTGTTTATCGAGGTTATTCTGTACCTATTGCATGTGTCCTTTAATTCTTTGCTCTCTAGATCAGGAAAGCTCCATGCAGATCTGACGTAGAAAGTGTCCTGTGATCCTGGACACTGATTCTCATGCTGGAGTGGGACTCTTGGATGTACTTCCTATGGCAGGGAGCTGAGCATGTTTTCATGTAAATGGAAGGAAGAGATTTTTGTGACTCCTACTGTTGACTTCAGGCTTGGTGTTATGACTGTGGCAGGATACATAATGTTCCTTCAGAGGTGTCCATGTTTTAATCCCAAGGACCTGTGGACATGTTGCATTATATGGGGCAGGGAGAATGGTATTTGAAGATGCTGTGCTGTTTTCTTTAAAGAAAGAGAAGCTGGACAAGGCAAGGAAACTGAGTCCCCCACATTGAGCATCTAGAGGAAAAGCAGCCCCGTTGAAACCTTGATTTTGGGACTTCTGACCTCTAGAATGTTAAGATAAGAAATTTGTAGGATAATAAATCTATAAGATAATAAATCGTGATAATATGTTATAGCATCAATGGAAAACTAATATTATGACTTGCGGTTCTCATTGCTGTGGAAAGTTATACTTCCCCACCACATTGACATCCTTTCTGGCAATGTGTTTGCTTTAATGACAGACATATGAGCAGAAGTGAAATGCCACTCCAGCAGGTTTTAAGAGCCATTATAATCGTTTTTTAAATTCTTTCTCGGCCACAAGAACAGCAATGTCCAGACGGGGATAGCATCATTAACTTGGGGTCCAGAGTTAAGATACTTGTATGTTTAGTAAAACTGTAGCTGCACCACAATGGCCCTAAAACATGAATGTGGAGTAAACCATTGCTGTCATAATTTACCTGCTGTAAGGTTATAGTTTGGACTGACATATGGTATAATTTGCATGGAGTGGAGCTGTTTCTCCAAAATCTCTGCCTTTTCGTGCAGGATTGGTATGTATTGCCATTCATATTATTTTATTATCTCAGGACAGTCATTTAAAATTTTCATTATAGGTGTTATAAACATTTCTTAAGGTTTTCACTAGATATGTTACTATTACTCTTTTATGTTTTCTTATTCTATAATTCTTGGTACATAAGAAAAAAGAAACATGAATACATCTATGTAATTTGAAACCTGTATGTGTCGTGTAAAAATAGATGAGCCCTTACATTTCTTTAAATGTCTTTCCCATGGGGCCTTGTATTCACACCCTTGTGCAATCCTCTCTACTTGAGTGTGGGGTGGACCTAGTGACCCAGTTCTAAGAAATAGGACACAGGAAAAGTGATGGAATGGCACATCTGAATTAAGCTGCAAAAAGGCTGAATTCCATCTTGCTTGTTCCATCACTTTTTCCTAGCTCAGTCGGGGGAAAGCTGTGTTGTGAGCTGTCCTTTGGAAAGGCCCAAGAGGCAAGGACTCAAGGCCTGCCAATGTGGATGGCTGGAGATGACTGCATTTTCTGCCTAATTGCAGCCTTGTGAGAGACCTGAGCCAGAACACCCAGTTAAGCCACATGCAGATACCTGACCCACACAAACTGTGAGATAATAAATGTTGTTTCAGGTTGCTAAGATTTGGGCTTGTTTCTTATGCAATAATAGATAGCTAATATACCTGGTGCAAGGAGGAGGGCTGAGCTTCTTAGACTCCCTACCACTTTTTCACTCTCAGCCCATGATAGAAACATCATTATTTTAGTTTCTTTCTTAGTTATCATCGTAGCTATAAGTACCTTTAAAGAATATGTATTTAGGTATATATTTTGTTCATCAAATATGACAGAATCTTGTGACTTCCCTCCTCCCTTGTAAGGAGGGTACTGACACTATGATTTCACTTACATTTATAAGTATTCTATGAACAATATGCATCTTTTCTCTTCAGCTTTTTATTGGAGTTCATAATTGCCTTTCTTTTTTCTTACATTGCCTGTTTTTATCACATCCTTAACTTCTTAAGCATTTCAAGCATCCCATAGGAAAACTCTCTGCTGGGAGCCCTCCTTTTTTCCCTCCAAGTGACCTCCTCCAGGCCTGGGTGGAGCCTCATCACCAGAGCTCCCAAGACAGCTCCTCTGGGTTGGCTCCAGTGCTTCCTGAATTGCAGGTCTTGTTCTTTCTTTAACTCCGTTGTTTTGTTAGAGAACATCTTCAATGAACTTTGCAAGATAGGGTGCCTGCAAGATACATTTTCTGAGTTTTTGTATATTCTAAAAATATCTGTAATCTGCCCTCACATTTGATTAACAATTTAGCAGGGACAGAATTCTGAGTTGAAAGTACATTTTTCCCTCAGAAATTTGAAGACATCATATTAGTTTTTGGTAGCATTCAGTATCGTTAAGGGAGATGTCATTGTGGTGTTTATTCCTTTGCAGATAACCTATTTTTCCTTTCTTGGAGCTTTTAGGTTCTTTTTTTTTTTTTTTTTTGTCTCAGACTCCTAAAATTTCACACTGTTGGTCCTTGGTATAGGTCTTTTTAATTCATCTTTCTTTTAAGCCTTTCAGTTTAAAGAACAAAGTCTCCTTTAATCTCAGTGTATTTTTTGTAATATTCTTTGATAATTCTTTTGATAAGTTCCTGCCTTCATGTTTTTGGTTCTCTCTTCAGAACACATTATTATTTGGATGTTGGAACTTTGAGATCAGTTTCCCAAGAGTTTACTATTATCTTATAAGGTATTTTGTTTTCTTGTTTATCCCATGTGCTTTGGGGGATATTTTTTACATTCTATCTTCAAATTTTTATTTTGACAATTATATATTTTAAGAGAATTTCAAGGTCTCTTTACCAATCTCTGAATTTCTGGCCAGTGACCATCTCCACACTAGTACAAGGAGAGCTGCTGGTCTTCAAGAGGGGGCCAGCACATGTGAGGGGTGATGCTCTCTGGGAACCAGCATCTTCCTTGTTCTGTCTGCAGAACTCCCTGTCTCTGGTTTCCTGCTGACTGCCTGGGTGCCAGGATGCCCTCCCTCCCTTTGAACTGTTTGGGGACCTTGGCCTCTGACCTACACCCCAGCTCCCTGTCAGATGCCCTGTCACCATAGGACTGTACTTGTGTCCTGATTCTGCAGAACTTTGGACATTGTACCCATGGCTTTTCAATTCTCTGCCTCTTGGAGAGAGAAGATATAATCCATTGCTGTACTGTGTTTGAGCCAGATTGTCCAAATTAGCACTTGAACTTTATTTCCTCTACCTCAGAGCATCCTTAAAGTTATGCGGGAAGAGGAAATAGCAGGAAGCGGAGGTAGGGTAACAAATCAAATGGTCAGGAAAGTCCCCTTTACCTAAGAAGGTCTTGAGCAGCTGGCTCCCAGGTTAGGTGGTTGCTCTGGTGGACAAGGGACAGCTCGTCCACGGGCCTGTGGTTCTGTGTCTGACATCAGGTCTGTCTTCGTGCTGGTTTTACCACCTCATAGACTCAGGACAGAAAAGAACCTCCCTTCTCAGGCCACTTCTCTCCTAAAGGTCTGTCCGCCCAGAACTGACCAAATTCACAGTAACTTGTTTTTAGGAGTGAAAGATATTCTGAGATATTCTCTAAAACATTTTCAGTAGGGAGAAAGTCAATAAAAAGAATCAATGGAAAGAAAAGAAATAGAACAGCAATATAACATCTTTCTGACCCATCTGAAAGGAAACCCTAAGGGGATCCATTTGTTTCTGTCACTCTGATGTCCCCAAGAATGGTGTTACACAGTCCTATATGCACCAGTGGAGGGCCATGCTCGATCTCTGCAGACATCAGCAAGGGTACACGTGGGGTTGTCTGGGGCTTGGGACAGGGTGTTCAAGCAAAACCCAAGCAAAACAGGTGTGTGTACACACATGCACACACTCATACACACGTGCACACACATAGGCACACAAGTGCACATATGCATGCACACACATGTACATGTGTGCACACATGCAGTGCACACACATGTACATGTGTCATGTGCATGCACGTATACACTGGCACGCCTTCATCTTCTCCCAGGGCAGCAGCCCCCATCCAGCCAGATGAGCCACTGCCTTTTCTCTGATGTCCTCTGGGCTTCCCTGACCCTATGGCCCCTGGCCTGAGGTCAGCCACATCCTTTGTACCCTGCCCCATCCAGGCTCAGGAAGTGGAGGTGCAGGGTGTAGGGAAGAGGTGCAGATGAAAGGAAGAGGAGAAAGGGAAGGAAGGAAGGAAGGGCTGCCGGAGCCTGGCCAACTCAGGGACAGTGGACAGAGGTGACTGCAGACCCTCCCAGGGACATTTTACAAAGACTGATGTGAACTGTCCTAAATGCCACAGGCTCCTCAACCCTTTACTCCCTCTCAGCCCCCTCTGGGCCCCTACCGGGCACGATTGAATCACAGTCAGTCATTTCATAATCCTGACCTTCGTGTCTGGCTGAGGTAGGGAGGCTGCAGCATGTGTGGCCTCGCCTCAGGTATGTGGGCACCTCAGCTCTGTCCAGCCATCAGCCCTGCTGTGGCATTTGCAAGGGAAGACTACGAAAGGCTGGTCAGGTGGCCTCGGCTGTGCTACCCTATCCTCCCACCCTAGGGTGTCTAGGGCTTCCTGCAGAGAGCTCTGGGTGCTGCAGGAACAGGTGGGTCATAATGACAGTTTATTGTCCTTTAACCAACAAGCATGGCGGGGGGAGGCTTGAGGCCAAGGGGTGTCCCTTGTCCCTGGGAGGGAGGCCTTCTTAGGTGATGCTGAATTTAGACTTGTAGCTCTGGTCCCCACCTTGGAGCCTCCTTGACACATTTTCTGAGTTTTGGGGGCCTTTTAAGGCAGCTGCCCAGCACGGCAGACCAAGGGACCCTGCCTCCTGGGCCCACATCTGCCAAGTTTTCTGCATTCCTATGACCCGGAAGAGCAGTACTCAGATCCTGGAAGCAAGGCCTCAGTGCTATTGGCCTGGTCTCAGGCCTCAGCAGTGCCCGGGCGGAATAGTGCCCTGGACCCTGGCCATTCCAGCCTCCTTCTATGCGTGACGGTGGTGCCCAGCCTGCTGCCTGCTCCTGCTGCCCCTTAATGAAGTGATTGGTTGTTCTTTGAGCCATCTTAGGTGACTAACTTGGCCTTGCAGGTCATGAGCAGGCCCCGGGTAGCCATGCATTGCTCTAAGAGGGCTTGCTCCATCTTGGGCCAAATTCTAGGACAGCGGGCCGGCCCGGTGGCACACTGCTACAGTGCGCCGCTTAGGAGCGCGGTGGCGCTCCCGCCCGAGGGTTCGGATCCCACATACAGACCGGTTCCCACTCACTGGCTGAGCGAGGTGCGGGTGCGACACTGAGGGTTGCGATCCCGTGGCCGGTCCCGGTCCGGTACGGGCGCGACACTGAGGGTTGCGATCCGTTGCCGGACACGAAAAAAGACAAAAAGGAAAAAAAAAAAATTCTATGACAGGCCAGGGCCATAGGGGGCTCGGTCCCCTTGGTCATCATCCTGCCTCCTGGGGGCCCAGGGGGCCCCTGGTGCACCTCCCCTATCAGGGCTTGGGTTGAAGCTAGACTGGGCACCTCTGGGCCTGGAACTTGTGTCATGTGAGGGGGGCTCTGTCCCATAGGTAGGCTGGCATGAGGATGCAGAGCATGCTGCTGGCTGGCTGGTGCTACAGGGTCACCATGTTCCCCCTCCCCTCCGGAGGCCTCCAAGTGTTCAGGTTTTCTGAGGACATGGATTTCAGCTGTCTGAGGAGATTTCTGGGGCATTGGGACAACTTGCCGGGTGCTCACCTGGCTCCTTTGGGGCTGTGTCTGTCACTGCCCACCAAAGGGGTTGGATGCAGGAATCACCATGTCGGGGGATGGGTGTACGTGGCCTTGCCTCAGGGTCTTCAGTAAGCTGGGCAGGGCCTGGTGACAGGACGCCAATGGGGTTGCAGGGCCTGTCCTGTCCTGAGGTCTTGGGTGTGGCCAGGGTAGATGTTAAGGGGACAGGGGCCCAGCGTTCCTGCTAGAAGCAATAGCATGGGAACCACAGGCCCCTGACATCCAGGTCTGTGGGGACTTTGGGAAGTGAACTCCACTTAAATAGCTGCCAAACAACTTGTGGCCTATCCTGGGCTGGGGACAGGCTGGCCAGACCCTGAGTCCCTGGAGGCCCCAGAGAGAGGCCTGCTGCCCTTGGCTCTGCAGAGGCTCCCTCATGTTGCTGGGCCTTGGCCTCAGAGACAGTCCTGCCTGGCAAGGGTGGGGGAAGACCAAGCTCCCATTTTAGGGGGGATGCCCCCAGGGGCTGCTGGAGCTGAGCTGGTAGGCCAGGGATGGCCAGCCTGTCCTTTTGGGGGAGGGTCTCTGTGCTAGCGGAGGTCAGCAGAGGCCTCAGAATTAGGGAAACTTGCCCCAGACCTAGGATCTTCCTGGGGAACTCATCAGGTTCTGCTGAAAGGAAAGCAGACTTGGTCAGCTTCTGCACCAAGCCCATCTGGCCCTCGCAGGGATGGGCCTCATGGACTTGGGTCCCTGGAGTCCTCGTGGTCTCTGTGTGGCCCCCTGGTCTGACTCTGAGGGCACGCCTGTAAGCTTGGATTCCAGAGTGAAGGGTGTGTACAGCCTGGGGCACTGGAGCTATTGGGGCACCTCACACTACTCCTGGGACCACCCAAGGGTTCAGCTGGCTGAGAGCTCCTGGCCTCATGCCCTCACCCCAGGGCTACCCGGTCTGGGCTTCAGCCCTGATTCATAACTCAAGTGAAAGAGGCCGTCACTGTCTCCTAGGCCACCTATCATTTAACATGCAGGCCTCTCTGCACGATGGGTGAGATGCTGCCAGGCACTTGTCCCCCTCTGACCTCCAGCTGTGTACTCCATGCCAGGTCTGGGCAGTTCCCACACTCAGCTGAACTCTAGGTTCTGCCTTGGGGCCTGTGGGACTTGCCTGTGCCCTCACCCTGAATCCTCTCTGAGTGTGTGATGCAATTCTCCCCCCTCCCTGGCTCAGGGCTTGTTCTGATGCCCTTGGAGGGGTGCTCAAGAGTGAGGGGTCCCTGCTGCTCTCTGGAGGGCTATTGCTGCTTCCAGGTGAAGGCCAGACTTCCACAGATGGGTCTGAAAGTTTCTGTGCCTTTCTGGGTGGTCTTTGAGGGGGGCAGCTGGAGGGTGCGAAGGAGGGCTCGGTGGCAAATGGCCCACATCCCCCGCCTCATATCCAAGGCATGTCTACGTGGACAGCACCTTTCCTGAGGCTGAGTGGCCTGGTTTTCAGGAGCTTCTGGAGTAGACGAGGAGGAAGGCCCAGGGAGCAGGGCTGGTGGTGCCGTGGGCTCTCCTCACTATTTGCTGCCCTGGGCAGTAAATAGGAGGGGACCTAGTGCTGAAGCCCATGGGGGCAGGGGAGGGGTAGAGAGGTTGCACTTTATCCTTGGAAGCTCTGCCATGGAGGCCAGATGGTGCCTTATCAGCATGTCATCCTCCAGGGCCCAGGCCCAGGACAGTGTGTCCTGCAGAAAGTCATACAGGCCATGCTCAGGGCAGCTTCAGGAAGCCCTCTAGGGACAGGGCCAGGAGGGAACCCCTGGAGAAGTCAGTGCCCACACCTTGCCCTGGCCCCGAGCTGGGTGGCTGTGGGTCCTTCCCTGCCCACCCCTGGGGCCCAGCTGTGCACAGGATGCCACGGCCCAGGGAGGCCCAGCCACAGAAGCGAAACACCCAGCCCACTCCTGCCTTTCATCTGCATTGTGTCAGGGGGTAGACTCAGTGTTGGAGATAATCTACGGTGCCCCACCCACCCCACCATGCCTGTCCTGGCCCACCCTGTCCCCATGACTGGCTCACTTGGGGCCGGAGCACTGGGCCATGTGGTCAATATGACTGCTGCCTTTGAGCTAGATAGGGTCTGTCCTGCATTACCCCTTTCCCAGGCCCCCTAAGGCACCCGTGGACTTCTGTGCACCTTGAGGGCTGTGTATACCATGGCCATGAGCACGTGCTCACCCTCGAGGATATAGATGTCCCAGAGCCTCACGGTGAGCCTGAAGGGGGTCTGTGGGGACAGCAGGTGTGGGACGATCTGATTTGTCCAGGGTGGGGGCCAGTGGCCTGAGCAGGGACAGGCTCTTTCCTTTGCCTCCAGCATGCTGATGCTGGGAGGCTCTGTGTCACTGGAAGGCAAGAGAGACTGAGCTGAGGACCTGTGCCAGGCCAGAAGCTGTCCCCTTCCCCGAGCAGGCCCCAGGGGAGGACCAGCCCTGTCCCCTTCCACCCCCAAGTCTCATCCCAGGGGACCACATAGGGAAGAAAGAATGGAGCTTTCCTGCTGGCTGACACCCAAGAGGGACAGGATACAGAGCAGAGGGAGTGCAGGGCTGGGAAGGGGCTGGGAAGGGTCCATGGGGGCTTGGGCTGCACAATGCAGCTGCCTCTCTCAGGCTGGAGGCAGCGCCCTCTGCAGGAGCTCAGAAAGTCCAGTCCTGAGAAGGGATGGTGCTGCCCAGGGTTGGGTGGGCTGGGCCCTGACAGCAGCCCCCTAGAAGATGACCCGATCACCAGGCTTGGGTCCAGTGGGCCTAGCCTAGAACTGTCCAGTGCAGTGAGGGTGCACCCTGGAGCCTGCTCCCCTTGCTGCACCTATTCCCCTCACCGGGTTTAACTGTCCAGTGTTCACCTGCCACTTCCTGCACACTGGCTGATGATATGACCTGTTTCCCATCTTCACCCCAACCTGTCTGGCCCAGAGACTATGGTCCTTTCTTGAACTGCTCTGACCCTTCTTTTACTCATCCTGCCAGAACCTCGGAGCATAATACCCACCCCCCAACATCACCATATACCTGTCTTGTCCACTTTCAAACTTGGTTGCTGAGTGCTATGGGGGAGATGCCACTGGGCCATGAGTGGTGACCAAGGGCACCACAGGCGGCCAGGATTGCCTATGGCCATGTCTCCAGACTCAGCTGGCTCTCGGGACCATCAGCCCTGCAATCTCCTCCTTTCCACTGTAGCAGCCATGGCATGGCGCTCTCCACCGCACACATCCTTCCCTTTCTCTCCTGTCTGCCCTCCGCTCCCGATGTTGACCGAACAAGCAGGGAGCAGAGTCTCCGGAGGGCACTGCAGAGATCTTGGGGCTGACAGAGGCCCCTCAGGCTCACGGGTCCCGGGGGAGCTCCTGCCTTGGCCCCACCACATCCAGCTTGTTCTTCCCCAACCCTTCACACCCACCCCAGGCCTGCTCCATCCACATGCATCCCCGAGTCACCTGTCCCATCTGTCACTCCAGCCCCACCTCTTCCAGTCTCCTCCCCTCTCTCCATCCTGTGACCACTGTGGGGACAGACTGCAGGCTGGGTTGCTGCCCACCATGCCCCAAATTCCCTCCCAGCACCAGACCAAGGAGTCAGGTCGCCTTCATCTGCAATCTCTGCATGCCTCCATGGCATTCGTGTACAATATATATTAAGGAATACTATGCAGCTATTAAAATCACATTTTAAAAAACATTGAATGGCATGAATAAGTGCTCATATTAAGTGAAAAAGTAACTGCGAATGTAGGATGATCCTGTGGTTGAAAAAACTCTATATCTAAATTTAGAAGAAAGTATAGGGATATGTTGAGTGATAGTTTTTAAATCTTCTATAATGTTTTATTGTTCATATGCTCAGGTGAACTCCATCAATATGTTTTGGTTTGCTATTGTATTTCCTTTAACCCAGAAACATATAGCTGTGATTTAGGCCAGGTATTCTCAACACATTTCCTACCCATGCCCTGCTGGTCCTGGGAGGCAGCGACCTTGTCTTTATTTTCTGCCTGGAAATACAGGGCCCAATTCAGGTGCTCCACAAATACTCCCTGAAATACTGCACTTGGAAAGAGGCCTTTCCCCCCGTAATATGGAATGAGAAGCAGACACTTCCACTAGAAGGCATCCTAAAAACATCGAATCTCACAGAATCTGGATTTGATCTAACGGTAAACCTGTGAAGATGTCTTAAATTTGAAAATTGGCTTTTGCTGACAGAACCACGGAGCCCCGAAGCATTCATGCCACTTCTCTTTCAGCCACTAGAGGGAAGTGTGTGACTGCTTGTGACAATAACTTTGCCCCACTATGACAGTTTTACAAACTAGCTTTCTTCAGAACGTTTTATAACCCTACAGAATTTTTTAAAGAAATATTTACTTGCTTTTATTCTTCAATTTCACTTGAAATCTAATGAAAATTTCTTACAAGAAACAAATATAAGGTTATCCGCTAACTGAAAGATGTGTCTTATTACACATGAAGACGTGTAAAATTATAAATGAAGGAATGAAGTTGGGTCTTAAGCAAACACCATATGAAAAGAACTAAGCCAAGTTCAAACACCTAAATTTTAGAGCTAAAATTAAAACTGCTAGAAGAAAATATAAGGGATGTGACTTCGTGACCTTGGATTTGGCATTGGTTTTAATAATAAAAAAAAAATCAGGGCCGGCCCGGTGGCGCACTGCGCTAGTGCGCCGCTTGGGAAGCGCAGAGGCGCTCCCGCCGAGGGTTCGGATCCCACATACGGACCGGTTCCCGCTCACTGGCTGAGCGAGGCGCGGGGGCAACGCCGAAGGTTGCGATCCCGTTGCCGGTCCTGGTCCGGTATGGGGGCGACACTGAGGGTTGCGATCCGTTGCCGGACACGGAAAAAGACAAAAAAAAAAAAAAAAATCAAACAGATAAATAGGATGACATCAAACTTCGAACCTTTGTGCATCAAAGTACACTATTGAGAATGAAGAAACAACTAACAGGATGGTGGCAAATACTGACAAATGATGACTATGATGAGGGTCTCGTACCCAGAATATAAAAACAACTCTAACAACTCAATAACAAAAACACAAACAATCAAACCAAAAGAGACCTTGAATAGATATTTCTCCAAATAAGACATGCAAATGGCCAAAAAGCACATGAAAGATGATCAACATAATTAGATATTAGAGAAATGCAAATCAAAACACAATGAGATACTACTCCATACCTACTAGACTGGCTATACTTCAACAACAACAATAACGAACCATAAAATAGCAACTGTTGGCAAATAAGTGGAGAAATTAGAAGCCATATACATTCCTGGGGGTAATGAAAAACTGAATAACTATTGAGGAAAACAATCTGGCAGTTCCTCCAAAAGTTAAGGCCATCTTTTCACCACTGATGCTTCTAGGTCCCCTCATCAAAAATTAGTTGACTGTATATGCTTAAGTTTATTTCTATGTTCCCTATTCTGTTCCATTAGTCTTTGTGTTTGTTTATATGTGGTACCATACTGCTTTGATTACTATAGCTTTGTAATATAATTTGAAACTAGGGAGTGTGATGCCTTTAACTCTTTTTTGTTTTGCTTTTTCTCAAAATTGTTTGATCTATCAGTATTTTTTTGTTCCATATGAATTTTAGAGTTTTTTTCTATTTCTGTGAAGAATGTCATTGTAGTTTTTAGAGATTGATTTGAATCTGTATACTGCTTTAGACAACATAGACATTTCAACAATATTAATTCTTCCCATTCATGCACATGAGATATTTTTCCATTCATTTGTTTCTTCTTTATTTCTTTCATCAGTGTTTTACAGTTTTCAGAATATGTATCTTTCATCTTTTTGGGTAAATTTATTCCTAAATAATTTATTCATGTTGATGTTATCATAGATGGCATTGTTTTCTTTTTTTAAAATTATTTCTTGAATAGATCATTATTGATGTACAGAAATACAACTGATTTTGGATGTTGATTTTGTTTCCTTCAGCTCTTCTGAATTCATTTATTAGTTCTAACAGACTTGTTGTGGACTTTTAAAAGTTTTCTACGTGTAGGATCATGTCATCTGCAAATGCGGACAATCTTACTTCTTCCTTTCTGATTAAGGTGGCTGTCATTTATTTTTCTTGCCTGATTTATTTTATTAGTACTTCCAGTACTATGTAGAATATAAATGGCAAGAGTGGGCATTCTTAACTCATGCTGGATTTAGAAGAAAACTTTTCAGTTCCCCCATTGATTTTTTAATTTATTGATTTATTATGAATATTCATGAGATACAAAGCTACTTATCACCCCTCATGCCCATGATGTGAGGGCCAGATTCATGTTGGGGCATACTCACCCCCCATTGATTTTGATGTCAGCTGTGAGCTTTTCCTAAATGGCCTTTATTATGTTGAGGAAGTAGCTGTCTATACTTAAACTGTTGAGAGATTTTTTTAAAGAAAGATGGTGAACATTTTCATGTTCTTCTTGCATAAAAGGATGATCACGTAGTTTTTATTTCTTATTATGTTAATGTGATGTATCACATTGATTGGTTTGTATATGTTAAGTGAACCTTGCATTCCAGGGATAAATTCCACTTGATCATGATGTGTAAGTTTTTGATGTGTTGTTTGGTTTGGTTTGGTAGTATTTTATATAGAATTTTGGCATCTATGTTTATCAGAGATATTGGCCTTTAATTTTGGGTTTTTTTTCTTATTTTATCTTTGGTTTTGGTTTAAAGGTGATGCTGGTTGTGTAAGGAGGTTGGAAATATCAACTCTAGATCTATTTCTGAAAGAGCTTAAGAAATATTGGTATTGATTCTTGTTTAAATGTTTGGTAGAATTCAGCTATGAATCCATCTGGGCCTGGGATTTTCTTTATTAGGAGGTTTTTAATTGATACTTCCATATGTTTTAGGCACAGCACATTGGTGACTCGACTCTGGGACACCAGACATCCCAGTAGCCCAAGCTCTGGGGACAGGGTGCAGTGACAGAAAGGGCCCAGGAATGGTGGTGCACAGCTCTGGCACAGGCCCTGGGGGAAGGAACAGCACAGCAGTGACACCAGGCCCTGGTGGGCACCACAGCAACACAGGCTCCAGGGGGCAGGGCTCTGTCCCCAGCAAGATTCTATTAGGGGATTTTAGTGTCTGTGGAGGCAGGAACATTGATATGATCTTGGCAGAGATTTAACTGTGGAGAAATGCTTGGGTTTATATAGTGCAGAGATTTCCCCCTTTTTGTTTCCCCAAAAAGGAGGTTAAATGCAAGCAGTTAATGACTACAAAAGCCATCACATTTATCAAATACAGTTGACCCTTGAACAACACAAGTTTGAACTGTGCAGGTCCACTTACATGTGTATTTTTTTTTTCAATATATATACAGCTGGCCCTTCATATCCATGGGTTCCACAACCATGGATTCAACCAACCGCAAGACAAAAGTACATTATGCACAGGATGAAGAACCCGAAGATACGGAGGGCCGAATTTTCTTATCTGTGGGTTCCACAGGGCTGATTGTGTGACTAGAGCATCCACGGATTTTGGTATACATGGGGGTTGGGGTCTGGAACCAACCCTCACAGATACTGAGGGACGATTATTATTATATCAAATGAGAAAACACAGTATGCTGAAATCAAAAGCATCGTGATGCAAATATATTACAGAAGTGCACGCAAATTATCAGTGTGGGATGATATTTCCAAGCAGAAATAAATGATAAAGCTCTTCATGGAAAACTTTTGACAGTTTATAGAGCAGCATGATTATCAAGTGGCCTATTCCTTCTTGTTAAATTTAGGATCTTTAGATGGAGAACACCCCTTCAATGATTAGGACAGACACAAGATGGATATAAAGATTTTATTAGGGGGGTACATGGCATTCCCAGAGGACACACTCACATAGGGAACTTGTGGGGTTGGAGCATGAACTTGAGGCACTTGCCTTTATTAGAGTCCATAGTGAGAAACTTGAGCATCAACGGAGCAGAGTAGCAATAGGACAGTCTACAGCAAGCAGGCATGAAATCTGAAACAAAGTGATGTGAAAACTTATTCCCACTGGGAGGTTTTATCTTGAAAACCTTTTGGCTCCATGGGATGTATGTGTTTGGGTTGAAAGCTATCTGGACTCCACTAGAGGAACAAAAATGGGAACTTATCATTTAAGCTAGAAGGCCAGACACAAAATGAACATGGAGGCTGCATATTTGCCATAGACTTCAACACAGTCTATCCTGTGCTGCCTCGGCAACAATGTTGTGGGACTTGCATAGCTGAACCCTTAAAGGTCAGAGGACTGGATGTCTGTAGTAGCCATTTCAGGAGGCATTTTGTTAACTTTAGGAGGATCAATTCTCCAATGAAGAGACAGATGGTGGTGTGATGTGAAAGCCAGTTTGGAGCCACGGTTTTCAGCTGTATAGGTCTATGCAGTAACAAGATCAAACTGTTGGCCCAAAGTTCATGTGAAGGTATTATTGGAGACTTGGGTAAAGTTGTGAAACATTTGCACCTGTTTGGCCCTGGCTCTCAGATTAGTTTGTATCTGGTTGGAGTTATTTATAAACATGCAGCAGGTTGTTCTTGAGATGGTACAGACTCTTCCCTCCTTGGCCAAAAAATAATCTAATCAAGATGATTGCCTAATACCATTTGGGTCAGAGATTGATGAAATTGTTGCAGTAGACTGAGGCTGGGCTGTAGCAGGTTTACAGTTCAAGTACAGTGGCCATATAGTTTGGTTGAATGGGTATGAGGGCCAAGAGCTATTGGTGATGGGGCATAATAGTACCAGGGTGGTCTCAAAGGCCACTGCAAAGTGACTAGATGAGGAGCAGTTAGAATAGAATGCTGGTGGGGCATACAGGCAGAGAGAGGCGTGGGGAAGGAGGGTCCGTGTTCAATGCAGTTGGGTGAAGTTAAGTGCATCAGTGAGGTGGGCTAGCAGAGTGGGATAGAGGTGAGTGGAGGGCATGGCAGGCCCAGCACTGTCTATACCTCATGGCTCTGGTTCCAGCCTCAGCCCATTTAGTGAAGATATTGTCTGTATCAGTGGACGGAAGATGAGGGGATGATGGGGTGGCACTTGTCAGGTAAGGAGAAAGGCCAGCATGGTATGGGGAGGACGAATGTGTTTGGTGGCAGAGGGGAGAAATGGGGGAGTGGGGAAGAATGTGGTAAGTGAGGTGGTGGTGACAATAGTTATCCCTGCAAAGATCAAAATGTCTCAACCTTGAGAGGACACAACATTCAGTTCGGCTCATTGGTGGAGGCATGGTCAGATGGGGAATGGATAGGCCGCTTGGGGCCCCTGTGAGGTTTTGGGTAAGGCGCCTGGCAGGCGTCAGAAGGCCGATAGGGAGTGTTGCCAACAGCAGGGTAAGACAAGGGACTGTGGAGCAAACAAGGTGTGAGCTCAGCAAAATGCCCTTCTGAAGGGTTGACATCAGGACCTCAGAAAGGCAGGTTTTGAGTTCTGTAGCCAAGTCCTGGAAGGGATTCTCAGTCATTAGTTGTGTTGTCTTTCTAGATACCATCAGGTTTACAGGTTTGGGTCTAATAGGGTGGAGTTGTCTCACATCATCTTGGGCTGGGGCAATGTCATCTGAGGTGTTATGGGAGGCCAGTCAATTAGCAGGTGTTGTTCCCAGGTGGCTATCCATGCTGAAAAAAAGGTTATGACTTATATGGAGCCCTAGTGCATATATTTGTGATGCTGTGTAGAATAGAGTAAGATTTTATATTTATTAGCCCTATTGCTTGTTTTACACATAACTAATATCTCCTTGAGATCTGCTGGCACATATCTTGTGCAGGAATGTGTATCTCTTGATCTATCTGTATTCCATCCATAGCCTATAGATCTTTTGGTCTATATCAAAAGATATAGACATATCTTTAGATATAGATATAGATATATCATATATAAATATATGGCATATCCCTGGGTTGAGGTTATCTTGTCTAGATTTTTTTCCTACAGTTTAGGGCTTGACCCATGAGAATGTATATAGTAGTACATAAGATAGCATGGTGTAGAAGAGGACATCCTGTCGGTCACCTTCCAGTTGTTAGTATCCTTTAGCCTTGTAGAGGGGGTTATTGTGAGCAGCCTAGACATTGTTTTCCAGAGAGCCATTTGTAGTAGAGAGTGTTCAGGATAGATGGTGGGCCAGGCATAGTCCCTCAAGGACTACCTTTTGGTAAAGGTATAGGCCTCAATTGGGTGTGGAAGTTTGAATGAATTCCATCTAGTTCTAGCAAGAATCAGTGGTCGGGATCTAATGCTGAACCCATGACCCAAAGGTCTAGAAAACAAGCCCGAGCCAAACAGAACAGCAACACCTTTCAGTTTCGGTTGACTTTGCCATGGGAGGTGCCATATGGATATTTATTTGTGGTTGAACTGCCTGTTTTACCAACCACGCATCCTTTTGTGTTGCCTTTTTCGGGGAGATTCCTGGGCCCCTAAAGTAATGGTGTATACTCCCAGGCAGGATCATCTCTGGATGTGACTAGCATCACCAAGAGGAGGTTTTCCTGTCCTTTCTCAGAGATCCACACAGTACCACTAACAGGTCCTGGGGCAATTATTTCCACCTCCTGGGGTGATTTAGAAGAAAAAATTAGTAACCAGTATTTGTACTCAGAACATACCATGAGAGCTGGGGGATGAGTCAGCTTCCAGATCCATACACTGTCAGCTCTCTGTATCTGTGGTTTCTACATCCACAGATCCAACCAAGTGTAGGTCAAAAATATTTTTTTTAATTAAAAATAACAATACACCACTGTATAACAACTGTTTACCTAGCATTTACATTATGTTAAGTATTTTAAGTAATGTAGAGATGATTTAAAGTATTCAGGAGGATGTGTGTAGGTTATATGTAAATACTATGGCATTTATATAATGGACTTGAGCATTCATTGATTTTGGCATCCACGGGGGCGCCTGGAACCAATCCCCTGTGGATACTGAGGGACATATGACGGTAATCTGAATAAGCATGATTCCACAGTAGCATTGTTGCTGTCTGGTTTCATAGGCTGTTTGTTATTAATGGTTCATACTTCACAATCCTTCCTCAATCAGGTTGTCAATAAGAAGTTGTCAAGATGACTGAGAAATTGTAATAGCAAGGAGATCATTTACCCAGAGAGGTGATGTGTATTATGTCTCCCTGAATGTGGAAGAAAGTGGGGTTGCTACGAATGACCAATAAAGGCAGGGCTGGACCCCTTGTAGGGGCATGTAGAAAATTGATATGGCAGGTGTAGTGCTCGAGGGCCAGCGTTTGTGGCAGGAGTTGGTTTGTTAGAAAACCATTTTTCTTCTAGCAATTTTCAAAGATGCTCCTTTAGAAGACCATTGTGTCCTTCCATGAGAACTGCTACCTGTGAGTGGGAGGTGTTATGAAATTTTCAAAGGATATTTCGTGATAATATCCATTGCTGAAGGGTATTAGAAGTAAAGTGTGCACCTTGGCCTGAGTTAGGTTTGCCTGGTGGACCAAAGGGCACCAGAATATGGTTAGTAAAAAATTGTGTTACCTGGTTGGCTGTGGCTCTTTGGGTCAGAGCATCCCTGAAATGTACCCAAAGTTGTTATGGAGTGCTAAAGCCTCCTGCAACAGGTGGTAACAGTCAAATAAAATGTATTGGCCAGTGTGCAAAGGAGAAATCCCCCCTTGAGAAGTGGCTCTATCGTGGCAGTTTTTATTGGCACGACTTAGCACAGGAAAAAGCACAGGAAAAATAATTTGGGCATTAGAACTTGCTTACAGAAGCAGAAAATTCGAATATTAATTTTGAGTCATTGACCAGATCCTGCTGTTACTGAAATCATGTTATATGTGGTACAGTTCAAAATCACAGCCACATATCAGATAAGAATCCCCTCTTCTTTCCAACGGGGGAAAGGAAAAGGGATCATTTTGAAATATGCCAGTGTATTATGTATGTTCCTTTTAAGAAGACCTGCCCTCAGGAGAAACTATCTAACCAGAACCTAACCTGCTGGGCTTCCATCAGAGCCTAAGTGAACAGGGGAAAAGGAAATACCCAGCTCCAGTCAGCTCCAGCCAGCTCCAGCCCTCCACATGAAGGAAAAGGAGCACTCAGCTCCAGCCCCCTGTACTCGTCCTGTCCCACCTAAGGGAGAGCGGCAATGAGAAGACTTGTGAATGTCCCAGGGCAGAGACACAGCCTCACTAGAAGCCTGAGGCTTAATCATAGGCTAGAGGGGCTTCCCCTCGCCCACACCACTTTACTAAAGCTGTATTTATAGCACTTTCTGTTACTCAGTACATCACACAAGGCTATCAAAAAAAAATTACAAGGCATAGAGAAGACCAAAAAGTTCAAAGAGACGAGCAAGCACCAGAACCGGGTTCGGTATGACAGGGATGTTGAAATTATCAGATGAAGAACCTAACACAACTGTAAGGAATATGTTGAGAACTGGTGGATAAAGTATACAGCATGCAAGAACAGACGGACCATGTAAGCAGAGAAGTGGACATTTTCAGGAAGAAAAAATAGAAACGCTAGAGATGAAAGACATTGTAACAGAAATGAATGCTTTTGATAGGCTCATCAGTGTGCTGGACAGAGCTGAGGAAAAAGCTCTAAGGATGAAGGTATCTCCTTAAGCACTTCCAAAAATGATAAGCAAAGTGAAAAAAGACCAGAAAACCACCAGATGAGAATATGCAAGAACCATGGGGCAACTGCAAAAATGTGCATGTAATGAGAATACCAGAGGGGAAGACAGAAAGCAACAGAGGAAAGATTGGAGATGATGACGACTGAGAGTTTCCTCAAATTAATGTCACACACTCAGCCACAGATTCAGGAAGGTCAGACAGCACCAGGCAGGATAAGTGTCAAAACAACAATTAAACTCCCCCCCCCAACCAAGAAACCACACATCACTACCTCTAGTCATGTTAGATTTAAACTATACAAAATTGAAGATAAATTAAAAATCCTGAAAGAAGTCAGGAAAAAACAACTTACCTCTAGAGAAGCAAAGATGAGAGCTACGTGTGACTTCTCTCTGAGAAGCCATGCATGCAAGATGAGACTGGAGTAAAATATTTAAAGTGCTGAGAGGAAAAAGCCCACCAGCCTAGAAATCTACTCTGGAACTACCCTTCAAAAGTGAAAAAGAAGGAGAGATGTTCTTACACAAGCAAAAGTTTTGAGGGAATCTGTTGCCAGTATACCTGTCTTGCAAGAAGTGTCTTAAAAAGTCGCTTAGAGTGGAGGAAAATAATATGTCAGAATCTTATATCTCTGTAAAGAAAAGAAAACATAAAAGAAGGAATAAGTTAAAGTAAAAACTTTTTTTTTGTCCTTCATTGGTCTAGTAGAACATCCTGTTCAAAATAAAAATGGCAACAATGTATTATAGATATGCTTACATGTATGTATATATACTGCTGCATGCTTATGTATAAATAAAATAAATTTATAACTAAAATGAATGTATAAATGAATGTAATGAATAAATGATACGAGGGACATACGGAGGAATTAGGATTCTTTTATTGTTATAAGGTACTCACACTACCCACGAAGCACTATAATGTTATTTTAAAAAAGGACTTGGAATAGTTGTAAATGTATATTGAAAACTCTGGGCAACTACTAAAAAAGCAAAAAATAAAACAAACACACAAACAAAAACCAAGTATAACCGACGTGCTAAGAGTGAAGAGGAAACAACGGAATCATATAAAATGTTCAACTGAAATCACGAAAGCCAGAGAAAGAGCGGAGGATAAAAATAAGACCAAAGGCAAAAAACTGAAACAGTAACAAAGACGGTAGATATTAATTCAAACTGTATCAATAATCACTTTGAACATCAGTGGTCAAAATGCACCAATTAAAAGACAGAGATGATTAGAGCGAATCAAAAAATGAGAACCAATTATGTGTTGTCCACAAGAAACCGACTTTAAATACAAAAACACATAAGGATTGAAGGTAAATGAATGGAGAAAGATTTACCATGCTAACACTAATAAAAAGAAAACAGGAGTAGCTGCATTCATTTTAGACAGAACAGACTACAGAGCAATGAAAGTTATAAGGGATAAAGAGGGACAGAACATCATGATGAAGGGTCAATTCTCCAAGAAGACATAACAATCCTTCATGTGTAAGTGCCTAACAGAGCATCAAACTATATCCCCAGAGAGTCACACTGGACAATGGTGCCCATGCAATTGTCGTCTAGGTGGGGAGGCAGATTCCTGGTGCTTCCTGCTCTGCCATGTTCCAGTGACCCATCACTTTTGCAGCTGTGATCGCTCTTCTGCGACCTGTTCCCCGTGCACTAGGTATTTCCACCCTAGAGAAACAGAGCTCCTGTGTAGAGTTTCCTCCCTCTTTTAATTGGTGCATTTTGACCACTGATGTTCAAAGTGATTATTGATACAGTTTGAATTAATATCTACCGTCTTTTTTACTGTTTCAGTTTTTTGCCTTTGGTCTTATTTTTATCCTCCGCTCTGTCTCTGGCTTTCGTGGTTTCAGTTGAACATTTTATATGATTCCGTTGTTTCCTCTTCACTCTTAGCACAATTGATTCCAATTTTCTATCCAAACACACACCTCTGTGAACATTTCCTATTTCGGTGAAGGACACTCACCACACACAGATGCTCACGGAGGATTCCCTGTCCTCATCTTGACTCTTCTCTTCTCTCGCGCCCACAGGCTTCAGCGAGTCTCGTGGTCTCTGCCTGCAGAGCAGATCCTGGACCTGACCCCATCTCTCCATCTCCACCTCCACTGCTCCCCCAGGTCCAGCCGTCACCATCCTCAGCCTCAAGTCACTGTCACAGTCTCCCAGCTGGTCTCTTCACTTTACCCTTTTCCCACATGGCAGATTCTGACCTTTGAATTTGAAATTGAAATTGAACTGTTTATTATGGTGACAGAACTCTCTATCACCTGTCCCCTGGTGGTCTTTACCCCCCTCTCTGGCCATGATTCACTGTGTTCAGGCCACTGAGCTGGCCCCTGGATTGTCCTCATATCCAGCACAGTCATGCCCACTTCAGGGACATCATCAGCTCTGCCCCCTCACCCTTCGGAGCTTTTCACCAGGTGTCCTCACTGCTCAGGTGACTCGCCCTCAGAGAGGCCTTCCCTGACTCCTCCTACCGAGAAAGCCCCTTGTTCCCACATCCGTCAACCCCCCCCATTTGTCTATTTATATTTCTGCATAGAACATGCCTCCTGAGGTACTAGGTCTTCTATTTAATATTAATGTTTAGTGTCTGCCTTTCCTCCCTAGAATGTGTGCAACTCAATCACTGGGACTTTCTGTCTCGTAGTCATTGCTGATTTCACACTAAAGCACAGCTTTGCTTCAATTTTGAGGAGAAGTCGTTTACGTTCTTGTGATGCTGTCACTGTCATTTATCTCATGTGGCCACCCCACTTAATCTAAGTGTCACTGGTTTATTATCTTCTACTATAACAATACCCAGTTTGTGCTCATTGTCCTATGGGGCCATATCATTTGTAACTAAAGGTCCTCACCGTGGACATCCCAGGTTTATGATGTGGGAGAGAAAGCCCTTGAGACTGTCCTCAGCTTTCCACTGAGGAATGGTCTTTGGTGAGAGAGAGAGGTGAGGGGCAGCAAAGTGGAGATGTCCCCAGATTGTTCAAGGGGGATTTCTACCTGGTTAGAAAACTCTCACTGCGGTATTCTTGCAGTGAAAGAAAACAATCTCCCACAATTTATCAATTTTGAATTTTAAAAAATTATTTAGCCATTATTATGTTGGAATATAAATAATATACATTTTTCCCCCTGCATAGTATTTAACTACATCCCAGAGAAGATCTATTATCTTCTCTTTTCTTCAATGAGTACATACTTTGGCAAATAAATTGTTCTACTTGTGATGTAAGACCGTGGGGATTGCAACCCAGAGAAACGCATTGTTATTGAGTACTAAAAGTCTTTAAGCTGCATATATTCTCAAATGTTAATTAAATTTTTATTTACAGCATAAAATATAAATTATTCACTTATAAGATTAATATAAATAATATTTACAAAACATTATCTTAAAAAATGTAGTCGGATGAAATTTTGATTTGAGTGAAAGATTATTCTGTTAATTACAGAGTTTTCTCACTGCTAGTGAGAGAGAATCAAACTTTCTTTGAAGATAAAGTCCCACATTTCTTGTCATATTCTAGGAAGTCCAACAGTCTTTAGATTTGGAGGAATCAACCGATGAAGCTGACTGCTGTGTCCAGCATGTGCAAGGGGAGGAATTTCAGCTCAGCGAGGGCTCCCCTGGATCCACCGGCCTCATCAACCCTCAGATGGACTTCAGGAATGGGGAATGCAGCCTGGCAGCTTGGATGGCCTGAGTGGAGGGGAGGGGACAGCTCAGCCACAAAACCCAGTTCTTGGCTCTTGGCCTCTTGGCAGGTTTGGAAAAGCTCCTTGTGAGTGGTGGTTCCCATGACATCTCCTAGGGACTGAAGCATGCCATTGTCTGTTCTTGTCTGTAGAGTTTGGATCTCTCTTCCTTTAGTTCCTGAACCCGGGAAGTTAATTCCTTTATCAGCATCAAGTTGGTCCCCTTCACACTTTTGTAACCATCTATAAGGCTGGGTATATTTAAAGAATCCTTCTCTTGTCTGGGGTTCTATGAAGATGACTCAGTCTCTCCATACTGCTTTTCATCTGCACTAAGCTTGTCAATAAGTTGGCATTTTTCCTGAATCTGAGCAGCCAGTGTTTCTGCAAGCTGCTTTTCTTGTCTTCGAACAGACTGAAGAAGTCTGGGTAAAAATAAAAGACCCACCAATAAGTTGATAACAGGTGGACGTGCCAGTGTCTCCCACTGCAGGCTGTGGAAAGTGAGCTGTGGACTCAGGCCATCAATCAATAGCTCCACCACCACCTCTCTTAGCTTCTTGAAGGTCAGCCCAAAGCCAAACTCCACAGAGGATCGCAGCCCCTCCATGGCACTGCAGCTACCGCAGGGCTCTGTCCCATAACTGTGGATCTGGCAGCCACGACAAACCCAGGAAACCCCTCAACATTCCACCAGGAACTCAACCAATAACAGGGAGCCTGGACTAGTAACCTATACGATCGGGCTGAAGGAGGGTTGGGAGATTAGTAAATAAAATGGGTTTGTCTCTGTTATTGTCTCGTGATCATTCTTCTTTACCTGCTTTTTATCAATATAAAATTAAAATATTGTGAAATGTGCTCATCTTAAGTGTAAGAATTGAAAAGTTCTCTAAAACTCTCCTCCCTTTGTCCTGCAATCCTATCAATGTACGGATTATATGCATTAAGACAGAAAACACCCCCAGTAACTTTTCAATGACACCCTGACCATGTGAAACTTCAGCTTTGGTTTCTATTAACATACATCAATTTGGTCTAAACATCATAGAAATGGAATAACACAATATACACTTCGATCTCTGCCTTTTTTGCTCAAACTAACATTTTTGAAATCTATTCCTGTTTTTGTGTGGATAAGCGGTTTACCTACTTATGTTTGAGTGACACAATGATGACATTACATGAATATAACACAAAATATTTTATTGACATGCATTTAGGTTGCTTCAAATGTTGAGTATTGTAAATAAAGATATTGTGGATATTCATGCACATATTCTTTTTCTTTTTCTTTTTTTTTTTTTTTTTTTTACATATCCTTTTTATAAACATGAGTTTTCATTTCTCCTGAGAGAAGAAGTGCTGAATTGGTGTATGCTAAATACATTTTTTGGAACAGCTTTATGAAGCCATAATTTACATGTCTGAAAATTTGCCCATTAGATACACAACTTACTAAGTTTAAAAAATTCTACAGAGTTGTAGAGCCAACACAATCCCATTTTAGAACATTTCTGTTACTCCAAACAGATGTCTCTAACTTTACTCTTGTGGCTGCATTTGACACCGTCCATCTCTCTTCTTGAAATCCTTGCACTACTTTGCTTCCAGCTCATTACATTCTACAGGTTATCCTCTTCATGATCACACCGGTTAGTCCATTTGTTTTCTGTTTTTGGTTTCTATTTTTCTCCAACCTCTCACCACTAGTTTTGACCCAGGAGTTGGTTTTTGAACCTCTGTATTTATTTACACATTCTGAACCTTTCCATTCAGTCCAGAGCCACACCAGCTTCCACAACATCCTCATGTCAACATCTTATACGCCAAAATCAAACTATAGACTCCCTCCACTGAACCCACTCTCCCTCAGTCCCCCTTTTCTGTGAAAGTAGCTCTATCCTGACAGGTGTTGATGCTCATGCTCTGTGGTTTTTCTGGATTGCTCCTTTTCTCTTTTCTTATTCCATCCCCAGCTTCAGAATAGGTCTGCATTTGATTGCTTCTCTGCCTCCACCTATTCCACCTGTTTAGGGCTAACATCATCTCTTGACAGGACAACTGTGGTGCCTCCTAACCAAGCTCCTTCTCCGGCCCTCACCCTTGGAGTCTGGGGTTCTGCCAAAAGGAGCTCAGAAATTACCACTCCATACTAAGAAAATATAAACAGATGAAAAATCAACAACTCTTTTTAGATTTATAAAATAATTAAGGTCACAGGGCAAACTGTTGCCCTCAAAATTGGAGAGACAGAAAAGCAGGTAGAGAGAATACTTGTCTATTTTTGCCACCAATCCTTCTCAACTCTTCCAAAAAAGTGAAAGGAAGAAATGACTTCTGAACTCATTTTAGAAGGCCAGCATTATCTTGATACCAAAGCCAGACAAGGACACTACCAGAAAAGAAAATTGCAGGCCTATCCCTGATGAACATACCTGCAAAACTCCTCAACAAAATGCTAGCAAACCAAATTCTGCAACACACTAAAAAGGATTGTTCACCACGATGAAGTGAGATTTATCCCAGGAATGCAAAGAGAGGCCAACATACACAAATCTGTAAATGTGATACACCACATTCACTGAAAGAAGGACAAAAACCATATGATTATTTCAATACATGCAGAAAAACATGCTTCCAACAAAACATACTTTCATGACAAAAACTCAAAAAAGGTTAGGTATAGAAAGAATGTACTAGAATATAATAAAGGCCGTATATGACAAGCCCGCAGATAGCATCATACTCAGTGAAAAGTTGAAAGCTTTTTCTGTCAGATCAGGAACAGAACAAGGAAACCCATTCTCACCACTCGTGTTCAGCATGGTGCTGGATGTCTCAGCCAGCACAGTTAGGCAACAGAAAGAGATAAAAGGTATCCGAATCAGAAAAGGAGTTAAATTGTCCCTCTTTGCAGATGCTGTAATCTTATATTTAATAATCTCTAAAACTCCACCAAAAAAAGAAAAAGTTAGAACTAATAAAAAAATCAGTAAAGTTGCAGGATCAATGTACAAAAGCAGTTAAGTTTCTACACAGAAACCACTATCCAAAAAAACTCAAGAAAAACATTTATTTAAAATAGCTTCAAAAAATAATATACTTAGGAGTAGATTTAACCAAGGAGGTGAAAGATGTGTATACTGAAAACCATAAAACATTGATAAAAGGAATTGAAGATGAAACAAATATATGGAAAGTTAGCTCATGTTCACACATTGGAAGAATTAATATTGTTAAAATGTCCCATACTACCCAAAGCAATCTATAGATTAAATGTAATTCCTATCAAAATTCTCATGTCATTTGTCACAGACATACAAAACTCAGTCCTAGAATTTATATGAAATCACAGAAGACCATGAATAGCCAAAACAATCTTGAGCAAAAAGAGCAAAGTTGGAGGTATCATACAACTGACTTCAAACTATATTACCAAGCGTTAGTAATTAAAACTGTAATGGTACTGGCCAAAAAACAGACACATCAACCAAAGGAACAGGATAGAGAGCCTAGAAATAACCCCATTATCTGTTCTTGGCCAGTAGGGGATCCAAAACCTTGAACCACACACTAACTAACTGAGCTAATTGGCCAGCCCTGTGGAGAAGACCTTCTAGATTTTCAGTTACCCTGATATGCAATCTTAGGGAGGCTGTGGACTACATTTTAGGTAAGATACTGAGGTACCATGAAAAAATAATCTGGATCTTTTCCAAGCCTCTGGATAAAATGTACAGTCTGATTCCAAGTAGCCTTTATTCCTTTTCATCTTTACGTGGTTGCTTTTGGGGGTTCCTGAGACCTGGGAGCACTGATTGGGGCCAGGGGCCCAAAGTTCAAGTGACTGTAGCGAATTGAGGGGATGGGGATGGAACTGGAGGGGAATGTTTGGCACGGGTGGACAGAAGGGCTGAAGAGGTAGTGGCACAATGGAGGACATGTCGAAGGATGCGAGTGTGCTACAGGGTACATCCAGGGTGGTAAAAGGAAGAGGGAGAAGCTGAGGTTATGGGAAAGGAGGAGAAAGTCTGCAGAGATTTTAAATTTCCCTAAGAACCCATTGAATTTCCAATTTATCTTTAGCAAAATCATACAGACAAGAAAGGAAGCGCACAGAGTTTGCACCGTAGTGGTTAAGCATGTGCAAATGCTTAAAATTATTTCAAATATAAAAAATTAATTACATATTTAAAAAATATATAAATATATATAAGATTTATATATATATAAGATTTGCAGAAAGAATTCAGTGATAAAGGTAGTGCATCAATACCCAATAGGGATAATCCTAGGAAATGAAGGCTATGTCATTATTTTAAACATGAATATAATTACCATATTAGCAGAATTAAGAAAAACAGTATGAATATTTCAGTAGATGCAGGAAAATGATAGGACAGAATTCAACTTCTTATCATAGTGAATACTCTCAGTGTACCAGGAACAGAATGGAAGTTCTATAATCCGCTAAAGGGGATCTACAAAAAAGCCTATAGTTAACAGCCCACTTAATGGTAAAACACTGCCCTTGAGATCTGGACATTGACAAGGACACCCTTTGTCTCTCCACATTCAGGCAGGATCCTTGGGTGGTGGCCCAGGAGGGACATGGTGACCAATCACAGGGACACCTGCAGTGAAGCGAACTTAGAATGGGCCTCGAGGCCCACGTGGGAGGCACGGACAGCTATCCCCCGCAGAAGCCGGCTTGCAAGCACGACTTCAGAGAAGAGGCGACCAATCGGAACGCCCCCTGGCCTAGCGCAGGTCACGTGGGCCTCTGCCTGGTGGGCCAGTGAGGACAGTGGCTCAGGTGGGGACCTGGGGCTGCCTCGCCGTCCTGGGCCCCCGACCTTCCCTGGCGGCCCCATCTCCTTGGATCCCCCCATCCCACGTCCCTGGGGGGCCTCTCTCACCTGGACCCTGCAGTAACGTGCTTCGGTGAGTTACAGTTGAGCGAATGTTCTTGGCTCTGTGCCTTTTTTTTTTTTCCTGCGTATTCTCCTCGTTTTTTTGTTGGGTCATTGTGTTTTTCTTAGGTTGATGCGAAGAAGTTCGAAGATATTCCATAAGCTAATCCTTCATCGGTTCATTTCCTTTGGAGATATTTGTTTCCTACTCTGGTCCTTTTATTTATTTTATTTTGTATTTCTTTCCTGTTGGTACAAAGTAAACCAATTGAGTTTATATATTGATTTCATATTCCGTAGTCTAACTTAATTCGCTTAGTAATTGCCATAATTTCCAGATTTTGGTGGGTTTTCCATGCATTTAAAAGTGTCAGCCATATATAATAACAGATATCGATCCTCAAGCCTTTACCTTGCTTTAGTGTCCTATTATACACCTCCAAGATAATGTTAAATAAAAATGGTGTGATCAGGAAACCTGTGTGGTTGATTCCAGAGAAAAGATCACAATAATTCTGTATTAATTATGTTGCTTGTTATAGGTTCATTTTAGACAAACTTGCTGAGAGGTTTCTTTTTCTTATGACTAATTGCTGACTTGTAATAAATGCTTTTTTCCATTCATCATAAATAATCATACGATTTTCTGCTTTTATTTTTTGCTAATCAGATATTTTACATGATCTGTTTTTGAATGTTGACCACTCTTGCATTTTTTAGTACATCCCATTTGGTATCAATGTATTATGTTTTCATATATGGCTTAATTCATATAATATTTTTCTTAGAATATTTATACCTCTATTGATGAAAGAGAGTGTATATAATTTTGTGTTTTTTTAAATGTCCTGATTTGATAGTGCTATCAGTGTAACGCTGCCCTCACAAAAGAAATTGAAATCATTACGTTTTTCTTATGTTAGGGAGTGTCTGGAAAATTTAGGTGTTCATTTTTTCTTAAATATTTGGAATATTTTCTAGGTCTGGACCTGGAATTTTTCTTCTGGAACATTATTCATATTTGTGGATTTGTTTGAGTTTATTATAATTAATTGAATTCATTTGTTATATTTAGGAGTTTTCTATTTTATGTTTCTTTTTGTTGTTGTTAGTTTTTTAAAGTTGGTTTTAGTAAGTGTTGTGTTTTGGTCTCTTGTCAAATTTTTAGTCCTAAGAATTTCACCAAATACTCAGTATCTTGTTAAGGTCTTCAGGCCCTGTAGAGAAGTCCTTCCTGTGTTTTGATTCCTGATATTGGTTATTTGTGTTTTTTTTCTCTCTATTCTTAATCAGTTTTCATAGTAGTTTATTAACCTTTTTTCTGATTCATGGATGTCTTATCTTTATTATTGTCTTTATTCTATATTTTTTGGTTTGACTGTTTTTTTTTTTTAAATTCTTGAGAAGGAAGATGAGATGATTGATTTTTAGTCTTTCTTCTATTCTAACATATTCATTTATGGCTATGGAATTTCCCTCTAAACATGGATTTATCTGGCATCCCGTGTATTTCCTCATGTGTTTCTAAACCCTACAACTGCAGGCCATGTCTGTCCTGCCACCAGTGTCTCCACCCCATGTGCCTGCAGCCACATCAGGCTTCCTGTGTCTCCCTTCCTGTGCCTGAAGCCCGCATCTCCTTTTCAGTATCACCATCCTGTATGACTGAAGCCCATGTCTGCCTTGTGCCTTGTCAACTCTCTACCTACAGTCAATGCCAGCTGTTTTTTTCAGCACATCTACATCACCTCTCCCAGGAAACCATGTCAAAACTCCTGTCATGTCCCCATTGTTTGTACCTGCAGCCAATCTTTGCCCTCTTGTCTCCACCTGTTGTAACTGCAGCAAATGGCAGCCTTTTAGTGTCTCCACCCCCTGTGCCTGCTTCTCATGCCAATCCTCCTGTGTATCCAGCCCTTCTTCATGTAGCCCATGACTTCCCTCAAGTGTCTCCAGCCTTTGTCTGTGCAGTCCATGTCAGGACTCTCTTGTCTCCAATCCTTCCTCTGCATGTAATATCTAGCCTGGAGTGCCTTCATCCCCTGTGCTTCTCACCAGGCCACAGCAGTTTTGCCTACCTTTTTGTCTTGTGCCTGCTGCCTTGTCTGCCCTCAGGTATAACTCTCTGCCGTGTGCCTGTAGCTAGTGTCTTCCTTAGGAATCTCTATGACTGCAGCCCATGTCTTCTCTTATATGTCCTCGTCCCCCATGTGTCCAACCCCTGTCAGCCCTTGAATGTCTCCTCCTCTGTATAGGTAGCCAATCCATGCCAAGCTCAGCATGTTTCCACCTTCTGTGCCTGCTTCCTGTGTCTACCTCAAGGGCCCCCATCTACTGTGCCACAGTCTATCATGACCTTTTCAATAGCGCTTCTTAGCAAGGACCAAAAAATGAAGATTAATGGCCAATATCACTGTTTGACTTTACAGAAGACAACTAGCAGGGATGCCAAGAGTAGTTTTCAGAGTCAGGAATTTGGGATGTCAGTGAAGCTGTGGATTGAAAAAAATTCCAAAAATATGTCATGTTCCAATTTTACTTTGGTTCCAAGTAAAAGACTGAGAATCAATCATTGAATTTCATTACGGGAAGATACTTGTAATCTTATCAAGATTTACTAGTATGGAGATAAGTCAATGAATGTGAAGTGTGAGGATATTGTAATTCAATGGGAATTGACTTTTCACGATCACTTTGAAGGTGAAGATAGACATGGGCAGGAAGTGGAGATAAATGATAAGTGGAGCTTTTTATTTCAAGAATTAACATGATGAATGGCAAGTGATAGGGAGGTTGCTAATAAAGATTTAGTTTATAATCAATAAAATATACGCAAATGAGTAAGAAAACGTGGATTTGGGGAAGGCGAAGGAATAGGAAGCACCAAAAATTTGTTTCCAATCTAGAGAAAATTGTACTAGCAGAATCTGTCTGATGTAACTGTTATGGATCTCTGGAGTGTGTTGAAGGCTTGCAACTTTCAGGGGGAGGCTTAGATGGTAAATTTTGTTTAATTTCAATCAATTTTAGCTTTTAGGTTGACAGTAAGTACCAATCAGTTATCCCATCAGGAAGGCAGCTGTGTACATTTTCATGGAGCAGCTTGCACAAAACTTGCAGGAATAGGGTGTGCAAAAAAGCACTCTGTCCTCCACATTTGGCATCTATGCTCTGATTACTGATTGCTGCTTCTGGTCGCAGAGATGTGGACAAAGAGGTGGTGGCCATTATTGCACCTCCTCCAATTGCTGAAAGCCATTCTCTCTCTGCCTTAAGTGACTTCCAGGAGATTTAAAGTTCTGGTGCCTACCCCTTTTTAAAATTTATTTTTTCCTCTTATGGGAGCCATACATTGAAGAATAAGACATTCAAAAGCAACCACATATGGGGAAATTAGAAAGTCACTGTGCATGCCCAAGGGAAGGCAGAGGCTCAGAAAGACTCAAGATGACCTTTATTTTATACCATGAGATGTTTCTTATATAGAGACAGCCTACAACAACCAAAAAGAAAGCAAAATCCAAAGACAGCAGTTCCTGGTGAAGGTGGGAAATCTGATTTCCAGGGTTACTGCATTATTAGATCAAAATGTGCAGTTTTTCAACCAAAAATCACAAGGCATTTAAAGAAATAGAAAAGTATGGTCATTTAAAGGAAGAAATTATCAGAAATTGTTCCTGAATGAGATGTGATGGAGAATTTACTAAACAAAGATTTTATAAAAATGGCCTTAAAGATGTTCAAAGAACTAAAGAAAGACATGGATAAATTCAGGGAGTTATCTGTAAACAAAATGGAAATATCAATAGTTAGATTTTAAAAAGAAACCTTGAAAACTCACTGAAAGAATTAAAAGAACAATTTAGGTAGGCAGAAAAAAAGAATCAGAGAATGTGGTGATAGAACAAGAGAAATTATCCAGTTTGAGGAATAGAAGGGAAAAAAAGATTGAAGAAAAGTGAACAGAGTCTAAAGGTCCCACGTGGGACACCATCATGCCAACCAACATACAAACATGGGAGTTTCAGAAGGGTAATGGAGAGAGAAAGGGGAAGATAAAATATTTGAAGAAATAATTGCAGAAACCTTTCCAAATTTAATGAAAGGCACGAATATAAACATCTACGAAGTTCAATGAACTCCAAGAAGAATGAGCTCTAAGATACTCACACTGAAATATACTGTAATCAAATCATGGAGATCTATTAGTATAGCTACTTCAGTATAGCTTTTTTGTGGTTTTTGTTTGCGTAGTATATCTATTTTATACCCTTCTACTTTTATTCTATTTGTATGTTTGAATCTAAAGGATGACTCTTGTAAACAGCATGGAATTGGATCTTGTTTTGTGTTCAGTCTGACAACCTCTACCTTTTTATTGAAGTATTTTGTCCATTTACATTTAATGTTATTGTTGATATAGTTAGATTTGTGTCTGTCATTTTACTTTTTGTTTTCTATATTTCCCATGTCTTTTTTATTCCTCTATTCCTCTTTTGTAGTAAGTGAATATTTTTTAATGTATCATTTAAATTTCTGTAATGATTTTTTTCACACTATTTAACATATTGCCCCAGTGAATGTACTTAGGCTTAACATGTACATATTAACTTATCAGAATCAGCTACAGATTTATATTAACTTAATTTCAGTTAGATATGGAAACATTACTTTTATACAGCTCTACAGCCTTCTACATATAGCTTTATATCCTTATGTAGTGCTACACCATTCTCTATATACCATTTTTAGGTATTATACACATTATGTCTATAAACATTAAAAATTCAACAGGGGTTTTTATAATTATTACATTATATAATTTTATGTTTTTTGAGGAAGCTGACAGAATGAAGGAGCACAACTGTATATTTGGAGACTTTGTTATACTAACCTTCTTATTTGTCATTTATGGTTCTCTTCATTTGATTTATAGATTTGAGTTATTATCTGGAGTTATCTTAACCCAGTACAACGTTGTTCCCATCCACGTCCTTTGTAGTCTTATTGGTAAATATGTTTCATGTCTTTATGTTACAGGAAGAACAATACATTGTATGTATACAGTTTTATACAATTGTTTTCTGCATCAGTTAAGAGAAGAAGGTAGAAAAATGTGCATTTATATTGCCTTATATAGTTTCATATTGACCTTTACTGGTGCCTTGTGTTTTTTGTATAAATTTACATTACTGTCTGGGGTCACCTGCTTCCAGCCAGAAGAACCTCTTTTTATATTTCTTATAAGGCAAGTCTGCCAGCAATAAATTTTCTCAGTTTTGTTAATTTGGGTAAGTCTTTATTACACTTTCATTTTTGAAACATAGCTGTGCTGGATATAGGATTCTTGGGGTTTTCTTTTTTCTTTTCTTTTTTGTGAGTTTTATTTATTTTATTTTTTATTAAAAATATTTTAACATTTAATTGTATACATTTGTGAGGTACAGTATGTTGTTTCAATACATACATGCGTGTAACTGCACAATGATTCACTTAGGGTAGATAACAGTTTTGTACCCATTAGTTCACCACTGCACACAGCCCCTGCCCCAGGTTTTTTTCTTTAGACATTAAATAGATTATGTCACTTCTCCCTTGCCTGTATTGTTTTTGCTGAGGCATCAGCTGATAATCTTATGGGGTTCCTATTTAAGGATTAAAAACAAAGATCCTTTTTAAGCTTTTTAAGTTCAACACATTCCCTATCTTCCTGCTTTTAAAATTTCCATCTTGTTATTAGTTTTCAACACCTTTACCTATGACGTGTCTGTGGTTCTGTGTCTATCCTATTTGCAGTGTATTCAGTTTCTGGGTGTGAGGAAAAATTCATTAGCACTATGCCCTTGGGACTAATTCCAGGGACTTTAAATAGTTGTTTTTGCTTTTTTATAGCTTTTTGTAATCTTCACTAGTTTTTCTGGGAAGTAGATCCATGGAGATTTTCACACTGTCATGCTGAAAGTCCTGACAAGAATCGTATGATTTTAAAGACTGCGTGGTGAGTGATGTGTGAACTCCTCTTAGAGGGAGAGAGATGAGAAGCAAGCAGCAGAGTGCATTACTGCCAAAATCCTGACTAGAGGGGATTCAGAGAGTTCACCCAATGCAGAGAGAGCTCAGCAGAGAGAGCCAAGTCCAGATGCAGCACCTCACCTGCATTTTTGACTAGGCCTCTGAAATGTTTCCCAGCTCCTGGAGCCTTGGATTGTCCTAGATAATGCTCTTTTCATTCTTTGCATTTATACACAGTCTTGCAATGCACGTAGGGGGCTGTACTTATCTACGCATATAGGAATCTCAGGTATGTGCACATACAGAAATCTCTGTCTCTCTCTCTCTGCATTGCCCCTGCTCTCCAGGACTCTTCCCTGCATGTTTCTGTGGCCTCATCTCTCTGAAACCCCACTTCTGTTATTTTAACTCACTGGTCTCTATGCTCCCTTGCATGTGCTCTAGAAAACTGGGGTAATCATAAGACCCACCCAATCTGATTATCTTATTCTCTATTAATAAATAATGTCCTGATTTCATTGGCTACAGAGAAGAGAAGTTCTTCCTTGGTCACTTTTCTGTACAGGCCAATGAGGGGTGCTTGGTGCTCCAGAGTGACTTGGGGACCTACGTTGGTGGTGGCACTGCCATCTTACAGCTGCTCCATATGGAGCAGGTTGGACACTGGTACTTCTGTACTTTGCTTGGAAGTGATACATTGACCATGACTAGTCCTCTGATCCTGCCTAACTACAGGGGAGCTTTGAAATGTGGGGATCAAATCAGATGTTTAGCACCATGATTTCAACACACTTAGTGTGGACACAGCCCACAAACAGGAGACATCTGCTTTTTCAAAGCAAGCCAGCAGCCGGTTACCCAGCCCCTAACCAGATGGCAGAATAAGACCCAGTGACAGATAAAGCTGGACATTAGTTAAAATGGAAAGGAGAGATTTTTTATCAGTGATATAACTAGGGCAGTAGAAAAAAGAGGAAACATAACTTTAACTTGTACAGAAGTTACTTGTCATTTTAAAGAGAGCATGAGAGAAAAGAGAGGGTGAACAGGGGCTTAGTGTCATCAGGGATATAAAAAATGACAAAAGTGAGAAGGGGGTGGGCCATTAAGTCCCATCTGGGTTAAACAACTGCTGCTTATGGATGTCAGGCTCCTACTGTCCCACAGAGGCTGGGAGGCAAGGGCCTACTTTCAGGTGTTGGCTGGAACAAGTGGGAGGACCACTCTCAGCCTTCAGTTTGCTCAGGCGGGCACTTTAATGGGCACTAGAGTCATCCTTGGAAGGTCAATTTCTGAGTGTTAGAAACTATGTTAGTGTTTTGTTCAAGGGCTCAGAGCAGCCAGGCTAGAGTTTGGTAAAGGAGAGAGTCTTTGTCAATAACAGGATTGAAAATGTATACACAATTTGTGTACAGAAAGTGGCAGCCAAAGCATCCATCTCACATGGAAATACACTCTTTTCCAGAAAAGTGCCTGCTCCAAACCTGTGGAGGTAGACAGGGCAATTCTAACCTGTGCTTTATCACCACTGTCTCCTTACCTGCTTGGTAACACCTCTCCTCTGCCCTCAGGTGATCGCTAGCTCTTCCTCCACCCAGCAGCCTGAGTGTCACAGAATAAGGAGCAGGAGGAAGAACTGATGTGGGAAAGAAACAGATGGGAGAGAGCCCAAGAACCCGATGCAAGGAGGTGGAGACAATGGGGCAACAAATAGCCTTTTAGGGTTTTGATCCCAGCCTGCAGTTTCTGGAGCCCAGTGCCTCATTCAAACCACATGTGAATAAACAAGGCACGGAGGGAGGGAGGGTTTAGTTTTCAAGAGCAGAGACATTGAGAGAGTTGGGGTGAAGGTGATGGAAGAAAGTTCTGGAGAGAGGAGAAAGCTCCTGGTAAGGGTGGGGCCAGCGCTTTGTGTTGGATGCTTGGATTGGTCGTAGCTGCTCTGCACCCACAGGTGCCCAAGGCTCCACTGTCATTCACCTCAATGTCAACATTTACCTGTAAGGACCCCAGCCCCCAATTTCTACTTAAATAGTGTGTGCAGGTGCACTTGAACTGAAATCTTTACATCAGGCCTGGGGCCATTGAGCAGTGAGCACGTGCTGCAGAGGATACAGAAGACACACACACACACACACACACGCACGCACGCACACACGCACACACGCACGCACGCACAGAAAGAAATGAGAATCATTAAGACCTGCACATTCTCTTCTAGTAGGCAGATGTCTGTGATAAATTATAAACAAAAGGCAACTCGATGAACACATTTCAAAGGCAAGAGGAGTGAGTATGAGTGATTTGTGGTTTTCAGGTATAACTTGTGTGAAATTCAGCCAGTTGTAAGAAATACATTTTATATTCTAACACAATATACACCTATACACCCTTGAACAACTGAAATGAGTTTTACCAAAATCAAACTTATCTTTTCAAAGTGTGATATGCTCTGGTGTAATATTTTACTTGCATCATATTCTATTCCAATTAGAAAATAAATTCATCAAGCTCCCAGAATTGACTGTACCTGTGATTTTGAAAACATGGAGTTAGAGGAATAACATCTTCAGTGGCCAGAGCGCTGCCTCCTCCACATCCACCTGCCACGTTAGTTGATGGTGATCTTGCTGAGTCAGGCCGTCTTCTTCCCTGGAAGGTGTTGGGATGGGGAATGTGACATTTTCCTCTGAGACATCTCCCCATTTGAGTATCTCATGCTGTTTTCAAAACAGATCCTTTGAATACTGTGGCAGTTTCATATTGCTGGTCTGGGAGTGACTCTTCTACTTTACAACAAATTTGCATCTAATACATTTGTGAATTTCATTCTGAGGCCAATCTTTTTTTCTGAGGTCCTGGGAGGTAGCTCTCTGGTATGCTGTATTTTTCTCTGTTAATAGTATACTAATATCTGCTGTTGAGGTTATTTTTTTCTCAGAATTAATTAGGTGTTTGTACTTCACTCCTTGTGTAATGCTTGCTCACTAAACATTAACCTTCACAACTGAGGCAAAATCCCCCAGGGAAAAAAGCTGACCTCTAGGTCTGTCACCAAATCTGCAGGCTCTTTTGATTGGTAATTTTTTTTTTCCTTTTTGTCTTTTTTCGTGACCGGCAACGGATCGCAACCCTTAGTGTCGCGCCCGTACTGGACCGGGACCGGCAACGGGATTGCAACCCTCGCTGTTGCGCCCGCACCGCACTCAGCCAGTGAGTGGTCGGTCTGTATGTGGGATCCGAACCCTCGGCGGGAGCGCCGCTGCGCCCCCAAGTGGCGCACTGTAGCAGTGCGCCACCGGGCCGGCCCTTGATTGGTAATTGTTAATGCTGAGCAGCATGCTTAGCTCTTAGGATCTCATTTTTCTCACTTCTAAGTTAGAAATAAATACTTAATGCTTTACGAAGTTGTAAAAATAGAGTGAGATGTATACATACAACACCTGACACATGCTAGGTAATGTGTATATGTGAGCGCTCTTTCCTTTTCTTACATCATTGCCCTCTTTGTTAGGGGAGGTGGTAAATGTTCTCATTATGCATGTAAATGAGTTGTCTCTTTACATGGATATAGACACGAGAGTAGGTAACTGTTATACCTGTTGTCTGTCATGTTTGAAACAGTTAAGTATGTTCCCCAGTCCTTTATTCTCTTTTATTTTATTACCAATCCTGGTGAAAGAGCTGTCCAGAGCAGCTGTTTCTACTTCCTCCCTCTTGTGCTTTTCTCAATCTACTGCCGTCTTTTCCTTCCGTCACTCCATTGAAACTGATCTGGCAAAGGTCACGGATTCTGACCATAATGCTAAAGCCACATCCTCCTGTCCTCACTGGTTTGACTTCTCTGCTATGTCTGATGCACTTATTGGGATCATTCTACCCTCAGCTATCCTAGATTGCCTCCCACCTTTGAGAAAGTGACTTGATTGTTGTGACACTCCATCTTCTGCTCCCTCTGAGACATTTTACTCCCTTATGAAATTATGGGTAAATTATGTTTTTTTAAGTTTATTAATATTAATTTTTTTTTTACATTCTTTTTTTTTTTTTGTCTTTTTCCATGTCCGGCAACAGATTGCAACCCTCAGTGTTGCCCCTGTACCGGACCGGGACCGGGACCGGCAACGGGATCGCAACCCTCGGCGTTGCTCCCGCGCCTCGCTCAGCCAGCGAGCGGGAACCGGTCTGTATGTGGGATCGAACCCTCGGTGGGAGCGCTGCCGCGCTTCCCAAGCGGCGCACTATCACAGTGTGCCACCGGGCCGGCCCTTTTTTTTACATTCTAAGATGTTGTTGCAGAGCAGTTGGGGAGAGGGGGAGAGGGCAAAGGGGAAGCAAATAGGGTGGAAAAAGGAGGAAGGAGAGGGTGAGTGGTTGAGGCCTGTGGCACCCCCTACTCCTGCAGGGGAGACCAGGGGGCGTCCAGGAGTGGCCCAGCCACCACCACCAGGCTGGATGCAGATGCCAGGGGGGCAGGGCCGAAGTTCTCAGCCCCCCCTCACCCCAGCTCAGGAGACCAGGGGGCTTCCAGCTCCTCCTGGCTTCTGAGCCAGGGCATTTCCTCTGGCAGCTTGGCGATCATCACTGGGCTGGCCACAGGTGTTGGGCAGGCATGGCTGAGGCCCCTGGCCCTCTGCCACCCTGGCTCAGAAGCCCGGGGCACTTACTGCGGCAGCTCAGTCGTCATCGCTGGGCTGGTTGCTGGTATCAGGGGGCATGGCTGAGGCCCCCGGCCCTCCCTCCTCCCTGGTCTGGGAGCCCAGGGGGCTCCCAGACCTTCTAGGTTTTATAGGTGTTCTTTCGTGATGTGAGACCTTTACTAGTTAGTATCAAACTTTGTCTCTGATCTATGGGTATTTTGTTTTTTCTTCCAGTTCTGTGTTGGATTATTTGCTGTTCCCACCATTTAAACTCTGCACTGGAAGTAATTTGTTGTCCTTTGCTTATTTCTAAAATGGAGGAACTTCCTGTGGGGACCAGCACTTGAACCCTGTGGTTGAGCTAAATTTCTGCTTTGCTGCTGATTCCCTGGGGAAGGCTTTTGTGCAACTCAGGTTTTAATGGTTGACCTTGTATGTTTTTCCAGGTCCGTGAGTTCCAGTACACCTGCATTGTGTGGAAACTCTAGTCTGGGCCTGAGACTTTTCAGCAAACTGCACTCCCTGCAGATATGTATTCCCGACCAGTCTCCACTTAGTGGTCCTGTGCTGACAGGGGGACAGATCAGCTATCCATGCTGTGCTCCAGTGTTCCCCTGATGGGCGTCTCCCCTACCGCCCACGCTCCAAACACTTCCCATGTGCCGGTCCCTTGTGATGACTCACTGGCCTCTGAGTGGCTCCTTTTTTCAGTTATTGTGGCTCCTCATTTCTATGTGTGTCCATGGGAACACTGTTAGTGATCTTTCTGGCCTGGAGGATCACCAAGGCCCTCTTCTCCCTTGCCGCATCCAAGCAATTTCATACAAGGGCACAGCTGTGGCTTTTGCCAGCTCCTGCTACATGTGCTCACCAGCTCCAGCCTTGAAGTGGTCGGGATTCAAAATGGTGGGAGCGAGCCTTTCCTTCTCTCCTTATGGCTTCTCCTGCCTTCATGCACTCCGTAAGTCTCTCCTCCTCTTTCCCTGAGCTCTAGTGGCCCCAGCTTGACTGTCATTGCTTTTTTTTTTTTCCTTTTTGTCTTTTTTACTGACCGGTAACAGGATCGCAACCCTCGGTGTTGCGCCCGTACCGGGGACCGGCAACGGGATCGCAACCCTCGGTGTTGCACCCGCACCGCGCTCAGCCAGTGAGTGGGAACCGGTCTCCACATGGGATCCGAACCCTCGGCGGGAGCGCCGCCGCGCTCTCAAGCGGCGCACTCTCCAGTGCGCCACCGGGCCGGCCCTGTCATTGCTTTTTAATAGTTGTAAATTGGTTGATTTGTGGGAGAGAGTGATGCAGAGGACCATCTATTCTGCCATCTTGACTGGGAGCCCAATCATGGGTAAAGTAGATAGGCATGTTTTGTATGTCAGGAACACCAGAATGGAAAAGGGAAATGAAGACAGCAGAAGGCATGGCGTCAAGTCTGTGCCCATTTCTGTCTTGAGGAATATTTGTGGCTCCAAGAGGAGTTATGGGCCAGAAGCATTGGACCTTTGAGTGTCAGAACATGAGCATTACTGCTGCAGGGACTGCTGACCAAGGCTGACACAGAGGGGTACATTTCACTGCTCTGTTGAAAATGCTGTATAGAAATGGACAAAAGGCTTGGATGTCACTTTGTGATACTCTCATGATTAGAGAAAGCTAGAAGAATGAGAAATGTCAGAATATCATTCAATCTGTTTTCATTGTTTAATTCCCACCAAAATGACCTCCCATTTCACACCCAACCACTTGGAAACAACTTAAAAGTCCACTAAGGCCACGTCTTGGTGAGGATGTGGTGCTCTTGCACACTGCTGTCGAGAGTCTCAATTGGCACAACCACTGTACTTCAGAAAACAAATTCCATTCCTTGATATATGACAGAGAAACACATGTGCCAGAACACATAGAGACAGTGTTCATAGAGCAGGGGTTGTAATAGCAAGAAACTGAAAACAGCCAAAACTTCATCAAAAGCATAATGGATAAATAAATTGGGGTATATTCATTTGGTGGAATTCTACACAACAGTGGAAGTGAATGAAATAGTGTTATAAGTGACAATGCAAATGAATTTCACGAGTGCAAAGTTTAGATAAAAGTGAGTCACAAATACCTAATGTAGGACTGTATTTATGTAAAACTTTAAAATATTCAAAACTAAACTATGCTTTTTAGGTATACACACGTATGTAGTGTAATTCTAAAGAATAATGTAGGACTGTATTTATGTAAAACTTTAAAATATTCAAAACTAAACTATGCTTTTTAGGGATACACACGTATGTAGTGTAATTCTAAAGAAAAAGAAATGAAAAACACAAAAATCAGGACAGTCATTAGTCTAGAGGAAGAGAAGAGGGAATGAAACAGATGTATTTAGGAGGGGGTGGGATTACAGCAGGGCAGGCGAGACCCCATAAATGTAAGTGTGGTTTTGTTTTCTTAGCTTATTGATAAGTGTAAGTTGTGAGTGTATCAGTACTCTTTATAACTTACATAATTATTGTAAACATTATTCCATCTATTGTTTTATAAAATTTTTTCAAATTAATTTTTCTTTTAATTTAATTTTAAATTTTGTAAACAATTGATTTGCATTTCCCTGATGATTAGTGATGCTGAGCATTTTTTCATATATCTGTTGGCCGTTTGTATGTCTTCTTTTGAGAAATGTCTGTTAAGCACAGTTACCTATTTTAAAATTGGGCTATTTAGTTTTTTTACTATTGAGTTGTTTGAATTCCTTGTACATTATAAAAATTAGCCCCTTGTCAGAGCATAGTTTGTAAATATTTTCTCCCATTCTGTAGGTTGTCTCTTCACTCTGTTGATTGCTTCCTTTGCTGTGCAGAAGCTTTTCAGTTTGATATAATCCCATTTGTTTATTTTTACATTTGTTGCTTTTGCTTTTGAGGTCTTATTCATACATGAAATCTTTGCTTAGTCGTATGCCCTGGATCGTTTTTCCTGTGTTCTCTTCTTGGAGTTTCAGGTCTTACATTTAAGTTTTTAATCCATTTTGAGTTGATTTTCATACATTGTGAGAGACAGGGGTCTAGTTTCATTCTTCATCACATAGATTTACAGTTTTTCCATTTATTGAAGAGGCTGTCCTTTCCTGAATGTATGCTTTTAGAGCCTTTATCAAAGATCAGTTGGCTGTAGGTACATGAGCTTATTTCTGGGCTTTCTATTCTGTTCCATTGGTCCAAGTGTCTGTTTTTATGCCAGTACCGCGCCATTTTGAGTGTACTGCCTGACCCACACAGCCCAGTCCCTCTTGCATACCTGTATTCCTGATGGGGCTCTCCCTTTTCTTTTGACCAGCTCTCAGCTTTCTTATAAGCAACCTGGAAAGTGAATGAAAACTCCCTCCCAATCATATCCAGGTCCTCCAGATCTTATATCTCACACATCAGGTCAAAATTAGCCTCCAAAAATTTATTAATATTTTGAAATCCCCCTTGGGATTTCAGGCTTTCTGGTTTCCCTGTGATCTCAGCATTCTGATGGGTCCAAAAAAGTTTGACTTGCGGTTTATCTGACTTTTTCTTGTTGTTAGAACAACACTGTTCAGTTTTCTGTGTCCTTGGTGAAAGTGGAAATCACAATTTCCTAATAGTTTTCCCTTGGTGAAGTTTATCCATGCCTGAAAATATCTTCCATGTTACAAGGATTCTTGCAAATGTGGCTCATGCTGTCTTGTCTTGACATAAGTAGAACTGAAGTTGTTTACAACATTAGTTATTAAGTATCTAATGAACATCTACTGTGTGCTATCTCTGATTAAATTGTTGTAATATACATTGATCAAATAATTAATTTGTAGTTAGGTACTCATTCTGAATAACAATAATTTTCTTTTATGGGTTTCAAAGCAAAATCAGTAATCACTGTGAGTTTTCTGTGTATCTTTCCAGAGATTTTAATGCACATAACAAGAAATGTAGCTACATTTTTTTTTCCTTTTTGTCTTTTTTCGTGTCCGGCAATGGATCGCAACCCTCAGTGTCGCGCCCGTACCGGACCGGGACCGGCAACGGGATCGCAACCCTCGGCGCTGCACCCGCACCTCACTCAGCCAGTGAGCGGGAACCGGTCTGTATGTGGGATCTGAACCCTCAGCGGGAGCGCCACCGCACTCCCAAGCGGCGCACTGTAGCATGCGCCACTGGGCCGGCCCTGTAGCTACATTTTTTATTTCTCACATTTTTCCAGTCGTGGACATATTATGTACACGACTGTAAGGATATTGTGGGCACTCAAGCGGAGGGGAGGGGGAGGGGGAAGGCACTCCCTGGCAATATGGCGCCCTTCCGGGTTCTTCTCCGCAGTAAAAGCCCACTGGCGCCAAAACCTCAACCAGTCACAGGTCAGGGCTCACTTCCTGCCCAGTCCCGTCTAATCAGCTACCGCCCGGTCCACCCCCTATCCAAACCCAGAATGCAGCTCCCTATAAATATACGTGCGGTCCTTGAATAAAGTGGAACTTCTCTGGTGAACTGTCAGCCCGGGTCTCATGTGCTTCCTTCGTCCATGCGCCCTTTCATTGGTGCCGAAACCCAGGAAGGAGTTCACCCCGCGCCAGGGGACTCCTTCCTTGGACCTCCTTGGACTCCTCCACGACCCCCCGGGACTGATGGTCTGCCCTTGTCCATTTTCTCCGGCGCTGGCATCCTTCATCCACCACCGGCTCATCCGTTAGGTAAGCCCCTTTTCTTTTTGTTGGGCTTGTAGGTTACTCAAACCTTCACCCTAATCACATTCCCACGGCTCCGGAGGCTGAGCCCCCATTCCTCTCTCTCTCTCTCTCACTCCTCTCCAACTTTCCTCCTTCCAGGTCCTGGACCCCTGTTGTTCGCCCCAAACCCTAGCACTAGGTCCCTTCCAGCTCCAGGCATCTTTGCCTACGGGAAGTGAGGGTCTAGGTGACGACCTACACCCCCTTCCTTCCTGGGTTCATCCTTGAACCCATCCTCTGGGAATGGCACAACTCATTGGGGATGCCCTCTGAGTCCTTGAGTCCCGTCATTCTCATCCAGCCGAAGGGCTCATTCCAATCCTCCTTTTAAACCTTCTCTCTCTCTCTCTCTCTCTAATCCTTTTTGGAATGGGAGCTTCCGCCTCCTCCCTCCGGGATGATTCACCCTTACAATGTCTCTTAAACAACCTCAGCACCCTATCCCTCAAGCCTGACATTAAACCCAAACTCCTCAGCAAATTTTACACACAAGATTGGCCTTATTATCCCCTAGATAACCAAAATAAGTGGC